>NW_026294469.1:29895731-30145731 GCF_007827085.1 Peromyscus californicus insignis
TGACAGCTCTGCCTTGTGCGGGTAACCACGGCTGCAGAGAATTCACGAATGTAACAGTCATGTCATATCCAGAAGTCACCCTTTTGTTGTGTATCTTCCCATCCTCTAGCCATTAATCCAGTCTCCTTTTCCTGAGCCTTGGAGGAGGTGAGATAGATGCTCTATGTAGGGCTGAGCACTTCACTGTCACTGTCTCTCTAGTTTGATCAGATACGAGTCTCTACGTTAATGGCTGCCTGCTGTAATAAGAACTTTCTTTGATGAAGACTGAGAGCTGCATTAATCTGTGGGTGTAAACATGGGAATTTAAAAGGTCGCTTGAAATAAATGAGGAAGACTGAGCAAAAGCAAGAGAACTAGAAAACATTTTCTTTAAACTCACCTGTGTTGTAGAATATTATTTTAAGGTGTGTCACTTTTGTTTATGTTGCGTTTGTTCAACTCTGTGAAGCTGTGTTACTGTGCCTGTCTAAAATACCTGATGGTCTAATCAAGAGCTGAACGGCCAATAGAAAGGCAGGAAAACGGATAGGCGGGGCTGGCAGGCAGAGAGAATACAGAGAGGGAGAAATCCAGTAGGAAAAAGAGGTAGCCAGAGAAGGAGGAGGACTCCAGGGCCCAGTCACCCAGCTACACAGCCAGCCACGGAGTAGGAGTACGATTTACAGAAGTGCGAGAATAGGAAAAGCCCAGAGGCCAAAGAGAGAATAATTAAGATAAGGAACGATGGCAAGGAAGAAGCCAAGCTAAAGCCGAGTGCTGTGGGATGTTCTGTATGGCAAATGTGTTGCTGATTGGTCAATAAATAAATCACTGATTGGCCATTGGCTAGGCAGGAAGTGTAGGTGGGACAAGGAGGAGAATAAAGCTGGGAAATGGAAGGCTGAGTGAGAGAGACACTGCCACCCGCCACGATGAGAAACAGCATGTGAAGATGCCGGTAAGCCACGAGCCATGTGGCAAGGTATAGATTAATGGAAATGGATTAATTTAAGCTGTAAGAACAGTTAGCAAGAAGCCTGCCACGGCCATACAGTTTGTAAGCAATATAAGTCTCTGTGTTTACTTGGTCGGGTCTGAACGGCTGTGGGACTGGCAGGGGAGAGAGATTTGTCCTGACTGTGGGCCAGGCAGGAAAACTCTATCTACCGTCGGGCATTTATATTTAAGAATAAGCCGCCATGTGTGATTTATTTGGGAGCTGTGTGGCAGTCCCCCCAAAAAGAGAAAAAACAACCAACAACACACCTGAAAAGAGGCTGGACAATGGCTTAATAGTTAAGACCCCTTGTTGTTCTTGCATAGGACCTGTGTTCCATTCCCAACATCTACATGGTGGCTTACAACTATCCTTTATTCCAGTTCTAGGGAATTTGATTCCTTCTTCTGACCTCCATCAGCACCAGGCACACATGTGGTACACATACATGCATGCAGGTAAAACATTCATACACGTAAAATAAGCTAAACAAATCTTCGGGAGTTATCTGAAAAAATGTAAATAAAAAATGATCTAAAAGAAATAGGTAAGTTAACTCTGACTCAAACCCACTGCACACTCACAGATCAAGCACCTTACGGGATGCCGTAGATACATAAAGCTTTCACATATCAGCCAAGATCCAGCTATACCACTCTTGGGCATATACCCAAGGAATGCTCAACCACACCACAAGAGCACTTGTTCAGCTATGTTCATATCAGCATTGTTTGTAATAGCCAGAACATGGAAACAACCTAGATGCCCTTCAGCTGAAGAATGGATAAACAAAATGTGGTACATATACACAATGGAATACTACTCAGCAGAGAAAAACAATGACATCATGAGGTTTGCAGACAAATGGATGGATCTAGAAAAAATCATCCTGAGTGAGGTAACCCAGACTCAGAAAGTCAAACATGGTATGTACTCACTCATAGGAGGATACTAGATGTGGAACAAGGATGACTGGACTGCTACTCACATCACCAGGGAGGCTATCTGGAAAACAGGACCCCAAGAAAGACACGGAGATCGCCCAATGACAGAGAAATGGAATGAGATCTACATGAACAGCCTGGACATGAGTGGGGGTAGTGAAGGGCGAGGGTCAAGGGAAAGATAAATGAATAAACACATCACAGAGTCTTTCAAGAACAGTGTACACTGAAACCAGAAAGCAGGTGGTAAGGGCTGCCTTAGTGACTTTTCTCACTGCTGTGACCCAATACACGACAAGATGTAATTTAAGGGACCTGGGGAGAGGGAACTTCAGTAGAGGAATCGTCTCCATCATGTTGACCTGTATGGAAGTCTGTGGTGTATATTCCTGATTAATGATTACTACAGAAGGACCCAGCCCACTGTAGGTGGTACCATCCCCAGGCAGGTGGTCCTGTGTGGTATAAGAAAGCAGACTGAGCAAGCCATGGGGATGGAGCCAGTAAATAGAACACCTCTGGGATCTCTGCTTCAGTTCCTGCTTCCAGGTTCCTGCTTTTCGGCCCTTCCCTGGTTTCTCTTAGTAAGGGATATAACCTGGAAGTTGTAAAATGAAATAAAGCTTTTTCTTTTCTTGACTTGCTTTTGGTTATGTGCTCATCACAGCAACAAAGAGTGACTAACACGCGGGGGGGGGGGGGCAGGATTTCTTTTTCCTTAGTTGAAGGGTACGGTCCATGATGTCAGGGAAGACATGAAGAGACTTATGGAAGCCAGAGCATGTAGCTGGGACCATTCCCATTTCGGTGGACCAGGAAGCAGAGAGAGGAATGCTGGCACTCAGCTTGATTTCCCCTTTTCCATTTTTCATTCTATCCAAGGCCCCAGTCCAGAGGATGGGGCCACCTACATTCAGAATGGGTCCGTCCTTCCCTTCAGTTGGTCCTCTCAAAAGAACCCTCACAGACACACCCAGGGATGTACCTTAATTCCTTAGGTGATTCTCAGTCCAGTCAAGCTGATGATAAAAATTAACAGTCACAGATGGTCACCAGCAACTTACCCAGCCTCCAAGGGTGGCTTGAGTTAAATCGCCCAACTGCCAGCACCCTTCCTCTCCATATTTTGATGCTTTGCTCCCTAAAGTTCTATCCACTATTTAAAGGGCTTCTCTGACACCACTCATCCAAGATGTGTGTGTGTGTGTGTGTGTGTGTGTGCAGGTAGACAGGGGAGACTGTGTAAACACAGAAAGAAGACACTTACCAAAGAGAAAGCCTCCTCAGGTCTCAAGTCAGTGAGCACCAGACTCAGACTTCCAGCCTCCAGAACGATGAAAAATAAACAGTAAGAAAAGAAATCTGCTGTTTATGCCAGAATCTATGAGGCGTTGTTATCACCGCCCTAGTAAATTAACGAAGTGGTGAATATTTATCCCTTAAATAAATGAACGTCTTGAGGAAGTCATTTCTTCTCTGGATTGGTGATTTATATAGCTGTAATAGTTTGCCCTGACCTCTGTCTTCTCATTCACGTATCAACTTGCATTGTAATGATGTTTGTACTTATTACATCAGACATGATTCTTTCTGGTACAAGTGATAGGATAATCCAACTCAAACATGATAGAAGTCTATTGACACTTTAAGAATAGATCTAGCTTCAGCAATGTTTTGATTCAAGGATGCAGATTCCATCAAGAGGCCAGGATCTGCTTTGCTCTATACCAGATCAACCTTAGACTCAATGTAAGGGCAAGATGACTGTCAACAGATTCCTGCTTGCGTGTTCTCAGTCAAGAAGAGTGTTTAGGAAGGAAGTATTCCTGAGTATTCTCAATGCAGTTCCCCGGGTGGCATCTCACTGTATTGACAGCTCACTGCTGATCTAGTCTGTGTGAGCAGTAGCTACAGTGGTCAGGTCTGGAAGGAAGCCAGAAATGGAGTCAGATATCTGGTACCAAAAGACTGAGGGGAGAGATGCCCCATAGGAAAGCTAGCCCAGGAAATGGGATCTGTACCCTTGATGCCTGTTGGTTCCTCCACAGGACTGGAAAGTTCTCAAGGATTTTGTAGCCTAGACTCTTTCTGTATCATAGCTCTCTGAATATAATAATAGGGACCACCAAGTGTAATTGAATGAATGTCAGATGATGTAGCATTAGTGAGCAGTGAGAATATCCCATGCTGCAACCAGGGCAAGGATGCTTATGGCTTTCTGTTTCCACAGTCAGAAAGCAGTCTGTGGCCTCATACCCTGGCCTTGCTTGGCAGAGGGAAGTGGTCCTCTTTCCCTCTCTTAGAGATGCACACCTAAGGCAGCCTTGGTGAGATAGTAAATATTGACTTTGTAATAAGATTCTGTAAAGATACAAGGGGTAGCAAGGCAGAACCAAAGGAATGTGAAACAACCTGAAAGTACAGGGATCCTACCCTAAAATGTCCTACTCTCCAGGCTGCTTGCAAATGGGAATTCCATCAGGTAGGTTACAGCGCCACCTAGTGGACAATGTGCATCTGTGCTCGTAGCATAGGCTGGAGATGTGTGACAGTGGTCCTAATCCTGGGGAAAGTAGTGTGCCCTCCTCATCAGAGGGTCTAATACCCTCTCTTGCTTCTACTTCCTTTCTTCTTCATCTTAGAAATGTTACTAAGCGTAGAAATCTGCATGAATAAGTAGTTCATATTGGAATTCCATGTCTAATTTCTTGAGTTTGGGGGAAATGAGAAATACTGACGTGACAGAGATGGTAAAAATGTTGATTCTTTGTGTCAGCCCTTCTTCTCCTAAAACTTTGAGGTCAGGGTTGTCTGAGAGATTTCAATGTCTTGTTTTACACATTTTGTTCTTATTTAAGTCAATCTGTTTTATATATATCTTATATATATATTCCTTAACCATGCTATATATATATACTTGCATGCATAATATATATGCATACATATATATGTGTGTACATATATATGCATATATCACTTCCTTAATCACAAAAGATAAGACATATTTTAGGCAGGAAGAAATGAATGTTAATACATCGGGGAGTATTTCCCAATGTCTTAAGATGAGAGTGAAATCATCTGCTTGGCTTACTGTAAGTACCTGTACATGCTTACAGACGCACAGCTGAGAATACATACACTGACTGTGGCTTGGACAGTCATTGGCACTCACTTCTTCAAATAAGAAATCAACCTCCAGAAATCACTATCTTGGACACTCCAATCTGGAGACTTCTGCTTCTGGCAATGTGAGACTCTAGGTTTCTGCCTGTCAGCTGGTTCTTGCAGTGTTTGGAGAAGATGAAGCCAATGGGTGAGGGTGAGATGGTACTCTACTTGGCAAGTGGATACTCAGGATTCAAAATACAGCACCGTGGCTGCAACTTGTGGGTTTTTTATTTTAATGCTCTGAATAAATAGCATAAGGATTTTAAATGATACCTAGCATATAATTTCAGAAAAAAAACGGATCAGCATTTATTAGGTGATGGTGATGTGTGACCTGAAGGAGAGACATTAGATTCTGAGGTAGCCATTGGGAAGAATGTTGTAATTCTAATAAATGTTAGTTGAATGAATATTTTGCATAAATGGCTACACGTAGTACCGTAAAGGAAGGAAGCTTGGGAAAGAAAGGAAAGAATAAAGACTTGTGTAGAGTATTCACAGAAAAGGCTGAGGAAAGAAGAAATCAAGTGACCCTGCAATCTCAGTGATTGGAATGTGTGTGAGAGAGATGGACATGGAAGAGTAGAAAGAGTAGGGGGAAGAAAAGGAGAAAGGAGGAGAGAGGGAGAGAGAAGGGTGGGGGGAGAGAGGGAGAGGAGAGAAGGGAAGAGAGAGAGAGTCAACACAAACAGCAGTATGGATGGAATAAAAGCCTATAGAGCAGGAGAGATGGGATCCACTGTGTTAAGGCTGAAGGTGAACAGACACTGTTGTATATTAAAGGACAGTCCAACAGGTGATTTGATGGTAAGGATTTGGGTGTAAGAGGGCACTGGTATGGGAGATAGATTTGGAATTCTGTAATATGGAGGCAGGAATTAAATTTGTAAGATTAAATGAATTGCCTTGGAGGGTAGGATGTAGACAGAAGACAGAGCACATAAATGTGTTTAGGGGAAGCTTCCCAGACGAGTTGTGTGTGTGTGTGTGTGTGTGTGTGTGTGTGTGTGTGTGTGTGTGTGTGTGTGTGTATGACTGTGATTCTGGTGATGAACCCCAGGACTTCCTTACTGCTTGCTGAACTACGTATCTAGCCCCCCAAACAGATTCTTAATGTTAGATAAATTCACATTTGATAACCTTTCTGGTTGCTAGTCAAACTCTTATTTGCTAAAACCTGGATGAAATTACTTGAGATTTGCTGTTATTATTTTCTTACAGTGTTGGAGATGGAAGTCAAAACCTGGAAAATGCTAGCCATTGCTTCCAATTAAGCTACAACCACAGCTTTTACTTTGCATTTTGCATGTAGACTATATAAGGTTATTCATGTATGAGGGGGAAAACCCATCAGAGAAAGTCAAAAGGGTTTTCATTTCTCAGCCCCATTATATTAACAAATATAAAAATTAACAAATTTAAAAGTTTATAGCCAAAGTTTGATCTCAATCTCATTCATAGGTGGTTCTCACCCTGTGGGTCGCAACTCCCTTGGCAACACTCTATCTCCAAAAATATTTATGCTATGATTCATAACAGTAGCTAAATTACACTTAGGAAGTGGCAATGAAATAATTTTATAGTTGGCGGTTACCACAACATGAGGAGCTGTATTAAAGGGTCTCAGATTTAGGAAGGTTGAGAACCACTGGTACCTACTTTCCCTTTCCAATTTTGCTTTTGTGTTTATTTTGTACGACGATGTTTAAACCTGTGCATCGAATTCTGACAAAGAAAGCCAGCCACTAAGGGGCCATCAGAAGGGAAGTCCAGCCCATTTCTATGCACTCTGCTGGGAGTCAGTAGAAGGGAAAAATCAAAGAGCTACCCAGAACTAGAGCCCGGAGAACAGCAAATGGGCAAACGATGAAGGGACATATGGGAAATAGGGAATAGCTCCGGCCACATTTCCAGCATGGGAGGATTGTAACTTTGGCAATCATCATTTTTCATTTCACTGCCTGGTAACCGTCCTCTCCTTGCACATTAAGAAAAAACAACTCCTTTCCCAGTAGAAACATGCATCTAGAAATAGGAGGCTAGCTGGCCGGAGAGCAGCCGAGGGAAGGTGCTGTCCTGAGTAATGATTCATCCAACGGCTAGTTGGAGGATTTGTTGAAGTAAACACACAGAACTTTTCCCGATGGAAAAAGAAAGCAGCTCCTCTGACAAGAGTGTGTGCGTGTGTATCTGTGTGTGTGTCTGCATGAGTGTGTCTGTGTTTTCCCTGTGGGTGTCTGTTTGTGTGTGAGTCTATGTGTACCTGTGCATGTGTCTCTGGGTGTTGTGTATATGTGTGTGCCTGTGTGAGTTTTTTGGGGGAGTCTGTTTGTGAGTCTGTGTGCATCTGTGTGTGTGTGTATTGGTCCGTGTCTGTGTGTGAGTCTATGATTGTGTGTCTGTGTATATCTGTGTGTGTGAGCCTGTGTGTTTTTGTGGGAGTGTGTGTGTGTGTGTGTGTGTGTGTGTGTGTGTGTGTGTGTGTGTATTACTGGTATCAGTTTGGATAGGTACATGGAAACAACTGACTATCCCACGATGCTGCAAATTTCATGCGAACAATGCCTCATGAAGTAGATACCGCGGGGAAGCAGGACCCAGGTGCTTCCTCTCTGAAGGAAACACCCAGCACCACCAAGCAACACTGACACTGACACCAGTGTGAACCATGGGGACACATTAACAGCAACAAGTGGTGATTCTCAAAACAAATTAAATTCTTGAAGTCTTACAACATTGTCCCTTCAGCTCATGACACTATGGAAAGGAGAAGAAATTAAAAAGCAATCATTTCATTTATTGCATTTGTGTTGAGTTTAGCCAACTACAGCAGTAAGATCATTTGGCTTGTTCCCTTGTAATTATCCTGTAACTGCACAAAGTAAACAAATTAGAGCTATTTATAGCTTGGAACACTCAAGTGGAAATGAGATATTGCCCGAGTACAATTAAAATAAATATAGGCTTCATATTTAATGCAGGCCTTCAAAGTATGTGTCAGGATTGCTAACCCCTCCTATTGTTCTTTAGCTGTTTTAATCTTCACAAAACAAGAAAATCCCAACAGTGAATCTGAGTGAATTCACCGTCTCATGTGCTTACCAAGTTACTCAGCCAGGCACTCATTTTTACTCAACCAAACTGTACAAACCTAACAATGGCATGTTAACTAATATGCAAATGCAGAACATGCTTTTAAAAAAAGTCTCTGCTGTGAGGTATGAACAGGGGACTTTATGAGTCAGTTGAAAGGAATATCACAGTCCAGACTGATATTTTTAAAGTGTGTGTGTGTGTGTGTGTGTGTGTGTGTGTGTGTGTGTGTGTGTGTGTGCGCGCGCACTCGAATGCTTGTTTGGGTGAGTTTGAGTGCAATGTGGCACTGCATTAGTATGGAGGTCAGAGGACAATCTTTGGAGGGCAGTCAGTCCTTGCCTTCTCACCCTGCCGCTGGCTGACCAGTTTCCAGAGATTTTCCTGCCTCTGCCTCCCAGTAGGGGCTTGCAGGGATTATGGGCATTTGTGCTACTATGTGCGGCTTTATGTGGGGCATGGCGATCCAGATCCAAACTCAGATCATCAGATTTGACCATCAGTCATTTTTACCCACTGATCCTCCTCCCCAGCCCAGATGGATACTTTAAAACAAAATGTTTTATGATTTAATTTTTAATATTTATTTTATTTTTAATTATGTGTATGTGGAGGGGAAGGTTGTACATTCAAGTACAGGTGTCTCCAAAATGTAGGTTCCCCTGGACTCGATCTGGAGTTACAGGAGGAGTGTGCCAGCTCTGGCCATCTATAAGAACAGTATGCTATCCAGCCCCAAGAGGGTTACCTTTACTGGCATAGATACCCCTAAGTCCAAATAACAATTTATATGTCAACAAAAGGAAATATACATCTGGTACAAGAAGAGAGAAAGAAGTAGCAAAATAACATTTAAAAGAGATAACACTGAATTGATGGCTCAGTGATTAAGAACACTGGCTGTTTTTCCAAAGGACCCAGATTTAATTTCCAACACCCACATGAAAGTTAAAATTGCCTGTAACTCTAATCTCAGGGTATCTAACTCCCTCTTCTGACCTCCATAAGTACTGCACACACAGAGTGCACAGACATGAGGAGACAAAACACTCAGACATATAAAATAAAAATAAAGAGAAAAAAACATTATCTCTCTCAGCAAAAACAAAAGCTCTACTGCCTAAGTACAATGCATTAAAATTTGGTTCACAAGTCGGGCCATGGTGGCACATGCCTTTAATCCCAGCACTTGGGAGGCAGAGCCAAGCAGATCTCTGTGAGTTCGAGGCCAGCGTGGTCTACAGAGTGAGATCCAGGACAGGTACCAAAATGACACAGAGAAACCCTGTCTCGAAAAAAACAAAACACACACAAAAATGGTTCACAGGCATTATTTATATTCTCATTTGTAAAGGGAAAATTTGACCAAGGCCCCTTGGGGTATTGTTGTCAACTGGCTGACACTCTGCAATCACCATGATACCTATTATCTACACTTATCCATGCTTTTAGTTCACAGAGTATCAAATGAACTTCTCAGCATCATTCTTCTACTCCATTCATTCACAAGGCCTCATGAAGCAGGTGCCGTTATAATCATTGTCATACAGATGGATAAAGGAAGGCTGAGGGAAGGCACTGCCTCAAGACTCCAGTGGGGAAACGGGGCGTAAAGCTCCTTGCTTTCTCTTGACAAGGAAGAATTTCCAATGCAGAGAGCTGGGTAGCATCCCAAGCATGTCTAATACAGCCTGCTCCTTGTCTCAGTGTGAAAGAGGTGAAGGAAACTCATCTCCTGCTGCCTAAAGCACAGGCCAGCCCTCTGCTTCAGAGTGTCTGCTTTGGGCTTTGCCTTCACCCAGACTGCAGGTCACCACGGCCAGTTGAGGAGCACAGAGCTGTGGTTAGCATCTACACACAGCACCTTCCTGTGTGACGCCCTCTGCAGACCCTCAAAAGCATTCCACAGAAATGATGCTTGATCCTCTGGTTAGTGAAAAGGACAAAGAAATCATTTGCTCACCCTTTAACAGAAAGTATAAAACATTCTTCATCCAAAGCCATATGATGTATTAGGGTCAGAGCCAAGGATTCTGCAGCCTGCAAAAGCCCTGCGCACACCAGCTTTACTCTCTCCCAGGGAAAGCAACACTGCTACCAGGCCCATAGGAATTTTCCTGTCTCTCCTTATAATAACATTGCTCCAGGCAATGCAGAACATCAGGTGGGGGCAAGGCTCATGATGTCATGAGAGCTGAAGCAAAACCAGAGGGAGAGTTCTCCACTTAACTTCAGAACTGGAGCAAAAGTCATGGCTCCAACCCTCTCGGAGATAGCAATTTTTCTGATTGGTTGTAAAAGAAACAAAGAAACCAGAGGGGGGATGATCCAAAATTGTATTTCATTTATCAGGTAAATACTATGTATTTTTTTTTCTAGCTTGCGTTTAGGGCTGAAGGTTGATTATATGACAGTGTGAACCCTGTTCAAATGTTGTCATGTCTTTGGAATTTTGGGATTACTCTCTGGATAAAACCATGGCTGCGCTCATCATTAGTTGTGTGACCATAGAGCAAACACATCAGACCCCAAATGACCTGCAGGGATAACAACACTGACCTCCCTGGCTTGCTGCAATCTCTTTTAAAAACATTTATTTTTTGACAGCTTCATCCATTTATCTAATGACTTTTAGTCATTTTAACCCTCTAATTCCTCTTCCTCTCCCCCTGGAGCCCTTTTCTCAACAAGTCCCCTCCCTACTTTCCTGCCTTTCTTTCTTTCTTTTTTTTTTTTTTTTTTTTTTTTTGGTTTTTCGAGACAGGGTTTCTCTGTGTAGCTTTGCGCCTCTCCTGGAACTCACTTGGTAGCCCAGGCTGGCCTCGAACTCACAGAGATCCGCCTGGCTCTGCCTCCCGAGTGCTGGGATTAAAGGCGTGTGCCACCACCGCCCGGCCTGCCTTTCTTTTGTATGTGGCTCATGGAGTTTAATTAGTGTAAGCAGAATTTCGTGTCTGTGCAAGATTGGAGCAAAGATAACTTACAATTGCCTACACCACTGAAGAAAAGGAGCTCCCCCTCCCCCGCCCCACAGAACCGTTAACTGCCAATCACTCTCCAGAAAGATGTGGAGCCTGAGATATGCACATGACATATCGGGTACAAAATGTAGCACATGACAGGTACGTGTTGGTTTCTCTCTCATTACTTTTTTTTTTGTTGTTGTTGGCTTTTTTGAGACAGGGTTTCTCTGCGTAGCTTTGCGCCTTTCCTGGAACTCGCTTTGGAGACCAGGCTGGCCATTACATTTTAATGCCTAATTATTTGAAGTCATGCATACAAATGATGACTATATGTTCATCTATTTTTTTTTTCATCTTGACATTAAAGCTAAGTCAAGTTGTTAACTAGTTGAGTTCATCATTCAACTGGGAGTTGACACCACAGATGAATTTGCATCTTTGTTTCTTAATAAAGAATGTAGGGGTCCAGACCATGGTAACATAGACCCTGCTTTGGATGAATGCACTTAGACTTTCTTCCTTAGGACTGCTTTGTTAGACTTTCAGTGGGATGTGACCTCCTTGAAGGCAGACACAAGTGTTCTCATCTCTATCCTCTCACAGACTCCACCACATGTTAGCCACTCAGTAAACACTTGTCAGACATTGATTTGATGCCAAGAAACTAAAAGCTATTCATCCATTAAAGTAATTGATATTGGCTTTGAGATTCCCAATATATTTGGCCATCAAAATCACTTTCAATTCGCTGAGATTTTAATTCTAGGCATGGAACACTTTACTATCTTCTGAGTAGATCCTATAACATAAGATACACAAAAGTGTGGGAGATCAGAAAAGAGAAAAACAAAGACAAATGAGAGAGAACTAAGTAAAAAACAAAAGGGAAAAATAATGAACTCTAATTCTGCTCTTCACTGATGTCTTTCAATACTGCATATTTTTACTATGACCAACTATAACTTCTTAAGCTATAAAAATAAATGAAGCTATTGATCTGTATTGATATACCAAGATGTTTTCAAAAATAGTAGCATAACTTGGAATCTTATTCACCCATGGCAGAAGTTTTCCATGGTTTGGAAAATTGTGGAGTAGCAGAGTAGAAAGAAGAAGCATGGTTTTTGAAATTGGTTATGGCCCTACAACAATCTGTATTTTCTTATCCAAGCTGCTTGACCTCCATGAGCTACACAGGCTTGGTTTTTACAATTGTCCCTGCTATTCATTTCCGTCTGAAATTTATTTTGGTTCCAATAATAATGGTATAAGACTCAAAAGAAGTTCCCAGCATCTGGAGAGATGGCTCAGTTGGTAAAATACTCACTGCAGAAGCATAATGTGGTGGTTTGAATGTGAGTGGACCCCATAGGCTCATGTATTTGAACACTCGGTCCCCAGTTGGTGGAACTGTTTGGGAAGGACTAGGATGTGTGGCTTTGTTGGAGGAGGTGTGTTACTGGGGTTGGGCTTTGAGGTTTCAAAAGGCCAGGTCATTCTCAGCTCTCTCTCTGACTCATGGTTGCGACCCAAGTTATAAACTCTCAACTACTATTCCTGCACCATGTCTGCATGCCTACTGCCAGCACTGCTCACTGACATGATGGTCATGGACTCACCCTCTGAAACTGTAAATCTCCTAATAAACTCTTCTATATGTTGCTTTGGTCATGGTGCTTTGTCACAATTGGAAGGTAACCAAGACACATGAATTTGGATCCCAAGCACCTCTATAAAAAGCTAATGAGGTGAGATTACCCACCTGTAACCTCAGTGCTGAGGAGGCAGCGTGAGGCAGATCCCAGGAGCTTGCTGGCCAGGCAATCTAGCTGAATTAATGAGCTTCAGGTTCAGTGAGAGACCCTGTCTCAGAAATAAGGTGGAGAACCTATTGGGAAAGGACATCCAACATCAATCCTTGGCTGCCACATGCGCACACACACACACAGAGATGTGCATATATACACAGAGAAACACGTGCACACACAGCCCCCAAAATTTGGTTCTAGCATTTATTAGCATAATTACTATGAGCGTCATTCTTCTTGTGAATGAAATATAGATGTTCTTACTCTTTAAGAATATTTTATTAACCCTTTGCAAATTTTATACAATGTATTTTGATCATATTAGTCTTCCCAGCTCCTCCCAGATCCACTTCCCTCATTCCATACTCAACCACTCAAAAAATACCGTATTTTAAGCACGATCAGTTTAATTAATACTGCCTACATACTCACATCTACCTATGTGAGTTCATATACTCAACTCTCCTACTGTGTTGAGAAAACACTATTTCCTTATAATCATCCACTGCCTCTAACTCTCACAATCTTTTCACTCCTTCTTCTGCAATGATCCCTGAGCCTTGAGAGGAGGATTATGATAGAGATATCTCATTTAGGGCTGAGCACCCCACAGCATCTTATCCTCTGTGTTTTGGCTAGTTGTGGGTCTCTGTGTTAATCACCATCTACTGCAAAGAAAAGAAAAAGCTTATCTAATGAGAACTGAGAGATGCATTAATCTGGGGATATAAGAATGCATCATTAGTTAATCCTACTGATCCATGAGCATGGGATGAACATGATCATCTTCTGATATCTTCTCCAATTTCTTTCTTCAAAGACTTGAAGTTCTTGTCATACAGGTCTTTCATTTACTTGGTTAGAGTAACCTCAAGATATTTTATATTATTTGTAGCTATTGTGAAGAGTGTTGTTTTCCTGATTTCTTCCTCAGCCCATTTGTCATTTTTATATAGGAGGGCTACGTAGCATGAATCTTAACAGATCTTATTAATAAAACCAAACCTGGGCCAGGTATTGGGGTGAGTGCTGGAAGATCAGAGAAGCAGAACAAGCCACAGCTACCTTACCTGGCCAATTCCTCAGCTGGTCCTGTTTCCTCAGACTGGAAGCCTCTGAGTCCTCTTCCAGAATGAATCTCAGCTGAACTGCTGCTCCAAAGCCTGAAACCTTAACCAGATAAAAGCTTCTAGTTTCTGGTCTTCACACCTTATATATCTTTCAGTTTTTGTCATCAGTCCCTGAGATTAAAGGCTCACTTCTTGGGATTAAAGGTGTGTGTCACCATGCCTGGCTGTTTCCAATGTGGCCTTAACTCACAGAGATCCAGAGGGATTTATATATCTGGAATGCTAGGATTGAAGGTGTGAGTGCCACCATTTTCTAGCCTTTGTATCTAGTGGCTGTTCTGTCTCTGACCCCAGATAAGTTTATTAGGGTGCACAATATTTTGGGGAGCACAATACCACCACAGGGCTACTGGTTTTTTTTTTTTTTTAGTTAATTTTGTATCTAGCACTTCTCTGAAGGACTTTATTAACTGTAGGAGTTCCCTGGTAGAAATTTTGGGGTCACTTAAGTATACTACCATCTGCAAATAGTGGTACTTTGACTTCTTACTTTCCAATTTGTGTCCTTTTGATCTCCTTTAGTTGTCTTACTGCTCCAGGTAGAACTTCATGTACTATATTGAATAGACATGAAGAGAGTGGATAGCCTTGTCTTGTCCCTGTTTTAGTGGGATTGCTTTAAGTTTCTCTCCATTTAATTTGATGTTAGCTATTGATTTGCTGTATATTGCCTTTATTATGTTTAGGTATGTCCCTTGTATCCCTGATCTCTCCAAGACTTTTATCATGAAGGAGTGTAGCTGTGAAGCACAGGATAACCATGCTATAATCTACAGACCCAGAGAAGCTAAGTAACAAGGAGGGCTCAAGGGGGCGGGAGGACATATGAATCTCACTGTGAAGAGAAAATAGAATAGACATCACCAGTGGATGGGAGATGTCTGAATAAGGGGTGGAGATGGGAACAGGAGGGATCAGGTCAGGGGAAAGAGGGAGAGAGTACTGGGAAAGACAACTGGAATAAGGGGGCATCTCTGAGAAGAGCTAGAAACCTAGTGCAATGGAAACTCTCAGGATTCTATGAGGGTGACCCTAGGCAAGACTCCTAGCAATGGGGGATGTGGAGCCTGAACTGGCCATCTCCTGTAACCAGGCAAGACTTCCAGTGGAGGGATTGGGACACCAACTCAGCCACAAAACCTTCGGCCTACATTTGTCATGCCTAAGAGATGTGCAGGGGAAAAGGTGAAGCAGAAATCATGGGAGTGCCCAACCAATGACTGGTCCAGCTTGAGACCCATACCATGAGAGGGAGCCTACCCTTGACACTGGGGGACCAGGACCCAGAAGCTGGGTAGTCCAGAGACCTAGGATAGAACTAAACATGACTGGCAAAAAAAAGTCAATGAAATGAGTCCTAATGATATTCTGCTTTACTCATAGATTAGTGCCTAGCTCAATGGTCATCAGAGATGTATTACCCAGAAAATGATGGTAACAGATATAGAGCCCCACAGCCGAGCATTAAGCAGAGCTCAGAGAATTCTGAGAAAGTTAGGAGAGAATGATTGTAGGAGCCAAAGGGGTCAAGATCAAGGACAACACAAGAAAACTCACAGAATCAACTAACCTGGTTTCATAGGGGCCCACAGAGGCTGAACTGACAACTAGGGAGTCTGCATGGGACTGACCTAGGTCCTCTGCATATATGTTACAGTTTTGTAGCTTGGTCTTCTTGTGGACTCCTAACAGTGGGAGCAGGGGTTATCTGTTGCCTGCTTTTGGCATCCTTTCCTTTCCTCTAATGGATTGCCTCATCCAGCCTTAATAAAAACAGAGTGCCTAGTCACTGCAACTTTATATACCATGATATCCATAGGAGGCCTGCTCTTTTCTGAAAAGAAACAGAGGAGGAGGAGGTGTGGATGGGGAGATGGAAGAAAGGAGGTGGGGAGGAGGAACTGGAAGAAAGAGGAGGAAGGGGAAACTGTAGGGATGTAAAAACAAAAACCAAAATACAAAAAAAAAAAAATAAAAACTGCATCATTAGGAGTCAGTTTAATATTGTGTTCCTTCAGCAGAGTAATGATAGTATGTTCTCCTTTGGAGTCTATGTCTTATCAAGCCACAGGTTCTTGGCCCTGATAAAGGTGCCAGGTATGAGTTCCATATTTAGAAAGAACCTTAAATCCCATCAGAAAGTGGTTGGTTACTCCCATGACATCCATGCCACAATTGCACTGACAGGCATATCTTACCAGGCACTAACATTTCACACTGGGTAAGACTGACAATCACTTCTCTCCTCCAGTAGCACACACAGCACTGTAAAAAGCTGCCCAGGAGGGATGAGGCTTTCACATGTGTACCAGCTTGATTTCTCGGTGTTCTTTGACTCAAGTGTGTGGATTAAGTAATAGCACCTTACTGTCAAATTCTGGAAGGTAACCAAGAGCAATAGCAATCATCTGTAATATTTGGGTGTTGTGGGATATTTGTACACTGTGTGAAGATGTATTGCTGTGGTCAGTGTAATAAAAAGCTGAAAGGCCAATAGTTAGGTAGGAGAGAATAAGCAGGACTTTGAGACAAAGAAGCAAAGTCAGAGGGATGAATACAGGTACACCTGAGATGCCAGGGGACATGGAACAAGTTGGACATATGGACAGAGGAAAGGTAACTAAGCCACATGACAGAACATAGATGAATAGAAACAGATTAATTAAGTACAAGAACTAGTTAGAAAAAAGTGTAAGCCAAGGCCAAGCTTTCATAATTAATAACAAATCTTCATGTCATTATGTGTGAGCTGGTAGCCCCAAAAAAAGTCCTTGGGGGGGGGGGTCTATGGGACATTAGCAGCCAATAACTCCAATCGAGGTAACCCATTCCCAACACTGAGCTTTTTATTGGTTGGTCTGTGGTGTCCAGTAGGAGGATTATCTCCCCATTATAGAGTAATTCCACTTAACATCTTTTTGTATGTGTCTATATTTCCAATTTAGGAAGCTTCTGCAGTGGCAGTTTTTTTTTGTAACTATTTCAGAAGGACTTTAGTGTTGGCTATCTCTCCCTGTAGTACCTCCTCTAACCTCCCCTTCCATCCCAACCCTATTGAATACTTCCTGCCCCATCATTCTCTTTCCCCCTTTATATAACAGATGGTAACAAGTGCTGATAAGGGTGTGAGGACACGGGAATCCCCATCCACTGTTGGTGAGCTGTAAATTTACATAATCACTTTGGAAATCAGTGGAGAGGCATTTTAAACATCTCAAAGTAGAACTCCCATGTGAACCATCTCTATCACTCCTGGGCATATACACGAAGAACCCCTCATCCTACTTCACAGGTACACTTACACATCCATGTTCATTGCTGCTCTGTTCACAATAGCTGAGAAATAGAATCAGTGTAGATGCTCATCAACTGATGAATGAATAATGAAAACTGGGTACACAGCCACATGGAATATTTTCAACTGTAAATAAAATGAAATTATGGAATTTGAAGGTAAATGGATGGAACTGTGAAACAATTTTTTTGTTTGTTTGTTTTTCGAGACAGGGTTTCTCTGTGTAGCTTTGGTGCCTGTCCTGGATCTCACTCTGTAGACCAGACTGGCCTCAAACTCACAGAGATCTGCCTGGTTCTGCCTCCCGAGTGCTGGGATTGAAGGTATGTGCCACCACCGCCTGGCTGAAAAAAATTATTTTGAGTGATACCCTTGGTTCCTTAATTGGATTATTTTATAAGATTGAAGGTACACTGAGAACTCCAAAAGAAAGGAACCACTTTAGTGATAGAATACTGAACTATGGGTGATATGCCTGACTAATAGAAGAAAAAAATACTCAAAAGACAAAAATGTAATTAGTTATTGGAGAAAATTTGTTTCCTTTTTAAGGTGTATCTCAATTTTTTCCCAAGTCATTCAAGAGGTTTGGAAAAGATCATTGAGTCATTAATGAATTCTCTCACTTATGAAAATGTCTGTGCCAGGTGACAAATAAACGTACACAGCTATAATATCTATTATATATATTTTCAAGAAGATACCAGGTATCTGATAAGATTTGAACACCAGGAGCACTTTGCCTTGCCAGTAATATAGCCTTGCATAATAGAGTCAGGATCTTATACCACCTCAGAAGTCATAGAACTTAAGAACTGAAAAACTTTAAACAAGTTCATAAAACTTGGTTTTATAGAGGAAAATAAAATTCAAATGTGACTTTTGAAGTCAAGACCTTTCCAAGTCATTAGCAAGTTTAGTGCTAAGATATGTACTTTCCAATCTCAGTTCAAAACATGCAAGAAATGTATACCTCTTAACCTTAAAAAAAAAAGAACAAAAAACCAAACATACATCACATCTATAAACTTGCCACCAAATGCATGGAAGACTCATGTCCTGAGCTGAACTATAGGATTAAAGTTAGATATAATGAATGGGAGTGGGGCTTGGAGAACAGTCCAAAGGCAATCAAAAAAGTTTCAGGAACAGCACTGTGACAGAAATATTCAGCCTGCTAAGGAGCAGGCCCAAGCTAGTATTTCACAGGGGATGCTCACTGTCTTGTAACTGAAGCTAGGGTGAGAGAAGTTGACAAGGATATGAATTTTTTTTCAGTTGCTAAAGAAGAACTAGAAAAACTTTAAGCAAGAGCTTTCTTCTTCCCCTAACCTCTTGCAAAAATTTAATGTTGCCTCTCCTGTCACTTAATGATGAAGTTTGGGGGTTGTTCACCCTTTTGTTAAAGAGAATAATCTTTTGATTACTGAGAATAAACAATGTAAAACTTTGACACACACAATAAATGCTATGCATTCATTTCTCGCTATTAACATGCTGGTTTTGTTTGCTACATACTTAATAAACTCACTCATTTGAAATTGGAAGTTAGCAATTTTCTAAACGAGTAAGGAATGCTGTTCAATAACTGCTCAAAGAATTACACTTTAATTTTTAAAGTGATTTTTTAAAAAATAATAAAATTATTTAGATACCACAGAACATCAAAACAAAATAAATGCCCTCCAAACAACCACATGCAAATGAGAAAGAAAAAGGCAAAAAAACCACACACACACACACACACACACACACACACACATTTTAAATCATTCTATTAAGAAACTCATCTGTTTAGAACTTAATACTATACATGGAACAAATATCTGAAAAGCAGAGTTCTCATTCCATTCTCATATTTGTATCAAAGTTTGAAGGAAAGAATAAATAGGCAGGAGGCAAGAGCAAAGCAGCAAAAGGACGGTGGTGTGGACAGAAGCCTCATCCTGAGCATCAGCTTTATTGAAATGGAAATTAACAGCCTGCTGCACAGTCCTCTCATTGTGCCGGGACCAAGGCTGCCTTCAGTGCTACTGTCAATCATCCTTCCAGGAGACACAATCCCAAAACCTAGGACAGGGGGTTGAAGTCTCAGAAGATCACAATCCTTATATCTAAAGTCCTCCAAAATTATAATCCCAAGAAATTAAAACCTCAAGTGCTGAAATCTTGAAAAGCTGAACCAGTTTGCAAGCTGCGATCAATTCCCACTGGAAAAATATGCCATAGAGGCAGAAGGCTGGGCTCTGGGAGAGCAAGCTTGGTTCTCACTGGGTAGGTGAATGCTTAGAAACCTGGAAGGAAGCAATGCTTGGGGTATGTATCAGACGTTTTTCCAGATCCCACCGGGTCTCCAGGGAGGGTGGCTTTCTTCTGCTGGCTCAGAAAGTGGAATGCATCTTGCTGCCTTAGGATGCTCTGACTCCAACCTGCAGCTCAGCTGTCCTCAAGTTTCTAGCCCCAAACAGATATACAAAATTAGGGTCCCTTATTCTGAGGCCATACTGCAGGCATTCCAGGATCTTTTTCTGTACAATCATTGTATAGACGTAAAAGGGTTGAAACTTTCTAAATAATTAAGTCTGCCTTTTGTACATCTGCATGAATGAAAGATGAGTCCTTGGGATCTCAGCTATTTCAGTCCACTGTATGTTCAACTGTGACTGAGAACAGTTTTTGACCCACCTCCCCCATTGACGTAGGCTGTCCAGTGGTACCTCAGATGACTGTAGTCATAAAGCTCAATCAACATAATTAGAAATGAATGACCTGCATAAGGATATTTCACTTTTTACCTATTGTTTATGAATGTTGTTCATGCTGTTACAAGGGCAAATGTTGACAGTGTATTGGAGTGTTTATGTTATTGTTCCATTCTATCATACCATGTAACCTATGAAATGTTATATTTTTGTCAACTAATTATCCCTTTAAAATGTGTCATTTAATATATTTGAAACTGTTTTTCCTAGAATTATATTTTTGAGATTTTAGTTGTTTGGAGTTCTGATATTAGTGGGTTTTAGATCAGAGATTTTGGACTTTGGGGATTTCAACATCCAAGCAAATGGGATTATGCTTTGAGGAATGATAGTCCTAATCTATTCTGACCAGAGTGCCCTAATTAGCAACATATGAGAAGTTGTTTTGGGGGCAGTGCTAGCAACTGAGTACATTCAGCCTGAAGGATGAGGAGGTGGTAGGAAATGGATACTGCCTTCCAGATCTTGGCCAGGGACCAAGGATTCCTTATTTTCATCTAAGAGAATGATCTGATCCATCCCCAACAAAAGGAGAAAAAGAAGAAACAATGTGTAATTGCATTGTAGGTAATTCAATGGCTAAGAAATTTCCCAGAACTAGGGAGATGGTCAGTAGCTTGCAATTCAGCTTGATGGTCTGGGCTCCATCTGTAGAACACATATGGTGGAGTGGATTGACTCTTCTCAGTTGTTCTGGCTGATACACATGTAAGGAAGCATGTAGGCATGTGCATTTCAGTGCACACACAAACACACACAGTAAACAGATTTTATTAATGTAAAAAAATTGGAAAAAAAGAGAAAACTGTCCTAAAACCTGGGCTGGAATGAACTTTATGAGCTGCTAATATCAGCAACAATTGGTTCTGTTTTGTATTTTTTAAATGCCATATAATTAAGTAGCTTCAAAATTAATTTGGAAGAACTAACATCTTTCTGCTACTTAATTTAGTATTCATGACATGTTTGTACCATATATGGGTTCCCTAGAGGCCAGAAGAGGTCCTTAGATCCCTTAGAGCTGGACTTCGCGGTGGTTACAAGCTGTATCATGTGGATGCTAGACACTGGACTTGGGTTCGCTGAAAGAACAAGTACTCTTAACCACTGAGCCATCTCTCCAGCCCCTTAGGCTTTGTTTTCATATAACAAAGTTTATGTGATTATGTAACTTGGTCTAAATATGAAAGCAAGTTCTCTAAAACAGCTTAGCACAGCTTAGCACTACTACTCCCAACTTTCCTTACCTCTTAAGAGGCTCTATCTAGATTGCCTTATTGTGTCCAGTCCTTTCTCACTCTTAACTCCTGTTCTGCTTTTAGCTGGCTTTCTGGTTAGGACAGTTTGCATTGTTTGTTCATAAACTATTTGTGGGAGCCTGCTCCCACCTTTTGAAGGGTTCTTAGGTGGAGGAGAGAGGTATGAGGAAATATCAGATAGAAAGAGAGATCTAGCTGATGAGAAGAAAGACAGAAACACAGCATAGTTTTGGGCGGCCCTGGGTCAATACCCAACACCATCATCTTTTATTGAAAAGGGCTTTTTATAACATGCCAAGGGAAGAGGCAGAAAACCTCCCCCTTGCAAGATCAAAGCACACTGTACAGTCAAGCGTAGACCCTTCCAAATACCAAGTAAACATGCTTGTGGTCAAATCATCTTCTTATGCAGCCCTGCTGGGTAAAGCAAGCCCAGATTCACTGACCCTGAGAAAGTCTCCACAGTTCCCCCTTCTTAATAATATAAGGGGCCCCTCAGACCCCTCAGATGGACTGTGCCTGTTTTAGGTCACCCTCTTCACTAGGCAGCCTTACCTGTCTTTGAGATACAATTTCTGCCAAATGTACAGCTAGCACAAAGGACTTACCCATCTCTGACTACTAGTCTCTGGCAAGGGAAGGTACAGAGTCTAACTCCATGCAACTCTGAATCAAGTTCCTGCTAAGAGCTTGTAAATAGCTGAATAATCACAGCAATACTCCTGTTCCCCATGACTGCAACACCTCCCAGTAAAGGAGTAAAGGATGATAAAGATAGAATGGCTTTTTGGAATTGGTCTATGATGACTACAGCATTCTTAGCTGGACCAAACCCTTTTTAAAATCAAACTCTTGATGCAACTGCATTAAATAAATCAGTAAACTCCTGATGCAACTGTATCAAATCTAAAGACTACTTAGCATCAACATTAAAATTAACAGGTTAATATCATAATTCTAACATAAATATTGCTATACATAATTACAATTCTCTCAGCCTTATATCCAAAAGCAAACTCTCAATAGAACTATTTACACTTTACAAACTTTAGCAAACATCCAAAAGCAATCTCTTAATAGAACTCTTTATATTTTAAAGAAATCTTTTAATAGAACTATTTGTATTTCTTGCTAACAAAACATAGGGTACATTAACAGAAGTTAACATTAATCTATTCAAAGAACAAGAAAATATTTTTTTAAAAACTTAAAGAGACTTAGGAATATTAACTCCTCCTTTTCTTTATCATTCTTTAAGCTGCATCTTGAGCCTGGGTAGAAAAATTAAATTTCTCCATTTCTACACAAACAGTTCCATCTTTATACAAAAGTTTCATTTCTACACAAAACAATTTTTGAGTCACCACAATTAATAAAGCATATATGCATACACAAAACAGTCCCATAACAATTGAGCCACTCCTGTCCATCTCATTTCTTAACTCTGAAGAGTTCAAGACAGTTCTGGTACCAGTCTTAAAGTTCCTCAGAGCACTCAACATCAGGGCCTGGCTTGTCAGCTGCCCTTAAGTCCCTGTGTAGCAGTCCAAGTTGTAATGACGCTGAAGCAAATAGCTCTAAATATGAGGAGTCCCATAACCAAAACTTTTTTGATGTTCCCCTTGCATGAATCCCAGTTCAAGCAAGCGTCTCTGAAGTCTCACTCTCAGTCACAGAGGCACTTTGTGTTAGCTTTTCCCTAGGCAAATCTGCTCCAGGGCAAAAGCTGCTATCTGGCTAGGGAAGACCTCTTCTACAGCCAGCATGAACTGCTACCAAACAAACTGTGCAGCTTTTGTTGCTAGTTCCATTCAGCTTCCACAGTCCCAGTCTGTCTGTGCCTCCTGTAACCAGCCCATATGCCCAGGACCGGATGTCCCAAGGCCCTGAGAGCTCTCTCATACCTTGAGCTGCATGGCGTTTAAGCAGTATCTCGGGTTGGGGAGAAACCCAGCCTTGGCCAATTGCGGCCACTCCACCCTGGCTCTGTTATCTGCTTTGCTGGGGGGTCCTCCACTGCTCTGATGGCACAGCCAAATGCCACTTCCCAAGGTAGCCACATGACTCTGCCTCATTCTGCTGCTGGGAGCTTGGGTTGGTCAGTCTCAGCAGTTCCCGCAGAGCTCTAGCCTGGCTGTTCAGCCTGGAGTACTGTTTTGCCTCACCTGTGCAGCTCCCTGGGCTCCAGCATGTCTCAGCTGCTTGTCTGACTGTTTCTGCTCATGCAGTTGATGCCACTTCTCCACCCAGGGGCAGTAGCCTCTCTGCAGGGCTTCTGCTGCTCACTGCTGCTCACTGTTAGCCTCTCCCACAGCATCTCTGTTGGGCTCTAGCCACCAGGAACTCTGGCTCTGGGTGACAGACCTGCTCTAGTCACTGGAATCCAAAGTCTCTGCTGTACTTCAAGCTGTTACCACTTGCCTGCTGTTTATCTCTCTCATGGTGCAGTGTCTCAGCTTGTCAATGGTTGAGCACAGGCTCAAGCCATGTCTCTCTGTCTGGCTGACTGCATTCTCCTCACTGAGGCTCGACCATGGCAGAAAGCATTCAAAACCCCGCTGTTCTCAGCGTCCACCATTGTTGTCAGCTTTTGGAGCTTCTGAAGCCACTTGGACTGCTAAGTTCACAGTGACTGCTAAGTTCTAGATGCTGCTTTCTGTGTCCCAGGTCCCATCCATGCTTGGGAAAAAAACTACTCTACTCTAAATTACTTTATATTAACCTTTCACCATATTCCTAGACTTAAAGCCTATATTCTCTACCTTCACCAAAACTTCTTTACAACTTTAAACCTAACTTAGTAAATAGATAAAAACAGAGAGAAATACTTTCTGCAGCCTAACTTTAACTACTCTGCTTTATATTTACATGTTTACTCTCAAAGATTAGAATATTACCGCCTCCTTTAATTCATTACCAGGCATGCCCTCTTGTTCCACGGTGTTCCTCCTCTTTATCCTCCATACCTAAGTCCCAAGTTCAGGGCATCATCTGTGGGAGCCTGCTCCCACCATTTGAAGGGTTATTAGGGGAGGGGAGAGGGATAAGAAAATATCAGATAGAAAGAGAGACCTAGCTGATGAGAAGAAAGACAAAAATACAGAATAGCTTCAGGAGGGCCTGGGTCAATACTCAACAGCCTCATCCTTTATTGAAAAGGGCTTTTTATAATATGCCATGGGGAGAGGCAAAAGAAAGACCTCCCCCTTGCAAGATCAAAGCACACTGTACAGCCAAGAGTAGACCCTTCCAAATACTGAACATACTTGTGGTCAAATCATCTCCTTACACAGCCCTGCTTCTGGGTAAAGCAAACCCAGATTCTCTGACCCTGAATAAGTTCTCACTAGGAAGCCCCTGTGGGTCTCCACAATGATTCTTTTATTTTTTGTGTTATGAATAGAAAGAGAAAATTGGTGTGGGACATTAAAATATTAAATTATAATGTCAGTTCAAAGTAGATGATCAAATATAACCTCATCTAAACATCTCCCCTCCAATAGGGATGTAGTTCAATCTTTTACTTGGAGCCACAGAAATGCTTGAAACTTTCATAGACAAAACTAAAACTAAGTTATCCTATCAGGAGTATTGTGATCTATACTAGAGTCAGAATAGAATATCATTTAATGATATGGTGAAATTAACCCTGGCTCAGGTACACTCTGCAACAGAACCAGACATGAGGCTTACTTACCTGAGAGGACACTTAAATGTAATACACAGCACATAGGTAAACTGTCATGTGTTTTTTAAGCTTACATAGAAGCTGGCTCTGGAAGTGGGTAAACTTTTTCCTATTCCATTTTAGATCTATGCATGTTTGTCTTGAAATGTCTCCAAGGCTCCTTGTCCAGGGACAGCCTGGCCCCCAAGCCTGTGACAGGGACAAAGAAAAAAATAGAAAAATAGCCCAAGAGTGAAAAACATTGTTCCCCTGTGATCCCAATAGACATTATTATTGGTGATCCCCTGGTATGAAAATGGTTGCAGTGGGAATGAGAAGCTCAGAGGTTGAGAAGTCTCTTGATTAGAAACCCTAATGTGACTGCTTCTTTCCCAGTGGATTTCTGTTGGGTGTTATATGGCCATGATTTGGGGTTAACCTTACTTGTTCTCTCAATCAGGCTACTCCAGTTGTTTCTGTTGAATGTTGTATCTGATTTGATGATGTTTTGCTATCTATCTGCTGCTTCTATTATCTGTTTCTTGCTATTAATTTTTTAGTTATGCTTACTACATGTTTAAAAAACTAATTCAGTACTACATGCTTAAAAACTCATTCAAAATTGAGTTTAGCTATTCTCTGGGTCCCAGTAAGGAATGCTGTTCAATTACTTCTCAAAGAATTATACTGTGGTTATTAAAAAAAGTGATTTTCTCTCAAAATACATTAAACAATAAACTTTAGGTATCACAGAACACCAAAACTAGTGCCCTCAAAATCTCATTTAAATGAAAAAAAAAGGCTGAAGGAATACACTTTAAATCATTCTATTAAGAAACTCAACTTGCCGGACTTCCCTTTTGGAAAACTGGTGAGTGCCCTTCCTTGCCCCGGACCCCATCCCTGGGCACCAGCCACTCCAGGGAAGACCTGCCCAACTTGGCCCCAGGTTCTGGCCACCGGGCAGGTTCCCTGCTAGCCCCACCGGGAAGGATCCCCTTCTCCAAGACCCCTGGCAGGCCCTGCAGTCTCCACGCCCTGCCCCCACTCCCATCCGCCTGAGCCCCAAGCCTCTTCCTGAGACTTAGAGGCCGGCCCCCAGCTCCCATCTTGCTCCGGACTTCCCTTTTGGAAAACTGGTGAGTGCCCTTCCTTGCCCCGGACCCCATCCCTGGGCACCAGCCACTCCAGGGAAGACCTGCCCAACTTGGCCCCAGGTTCTGGCCACCGGGCAGGTTCCCTGCTAGCCCCACCGGGAAGGATCCCCTTCTCCAAGACCCCTGGCAGGCCCTGCAGTCTCCACGCCCTGCCCCCACGCCCATCCGCCTGAGCCCCAAGCCTCTTCCTGAGACTTAGAGGCCGGCCCCCAGCTCCCATCTTGCTCCGGACTTCCCTTTTGGAAAACTGGTGAGTACCCTTCCTTGCCCCAGACCCCATCCCTGGGCACCAGCCACTCCAGGGAAGACCTGCCCAACTTGGCCCCAGGTTCTGGCCACCGGGCAGGTTCCCTGCTAGCCCCACCGGGAAGGATCCCCTTCTCCAAGACCCCTGGCAGGCCCTGCAGTCTCCACGCCCTGCCCCCACGCCCATCCCCCTGAGCCCCAAGCCTCTTCCTGAGACTTAGAGGCCGGCCCCCAGCTCCCATCTTGCTCCGGACTTCCCTTTTGGAACACTGGTCTGGCTGAACCAAGTGTGCGGATAAGGCCAGTAACGAAGCACAAGGAGATGGGCAGACGTCAAGGCAGAAACATATACAACAAAATGAATAGCAATACAGCATCACCAGGCCCTAGCCCTCCTCCAACACCTAGACCTGAACATCAGAAATTGGAAGAAGCAGAAGAAAACAGCCTTATGAATGACATCATGAAGAAGCTAGAGGCTTGTGTAGAGGAAAAGACAAAAAAATGTGAAGAACGCTGTAAACAACTAGAGGAAAGGGCAAACAAATTAGAAGAAATCAATAAAGTCCTGGAAGAAAACAATAAAATACTGAGAGAAAATCAAGAAAAATCAATGAAACAAATGAAGGAAACAGTCCAAGACCTGAAAAGGGAAATAGAAAAAATGAAGAAGACACAAACAGAGGGAATGCTGGAAATAGAAAATCTGAGAAAACGATTGGGAACTTCAGATGCAAGTATAATCAACAGAATGCAAGAGATGGAAGAGAGGATCTCTAGCGTTGAAGATACAGTAGAAGAAATACATTCATCAGTCAAAGAAAACACTAAAGCCAACAAAGTCATGAACCAAAATGTCCAATAAATTTGGGACACCATGAAAAGACCAAACCTAAGAATAATAGGGGTCGAAGAAGGAGAAGAATACCAACTCAAGGGCACAGAAAATATATTCAACAAGATCATAGAAGAAAACTTTCCCAACTTAAAGAAGGAAATGCCTATGAAGATACAAGAAGCTTATAGAACACCAAACAGACTAGACCCCCAAAAAAAGTCCCCTCGCCACATAATAGTTAAACAACTAAACGTACAGAATAAAGAAAGAATATTAAGAGCAGCAAAGGAAAAAGGCCAAGTGACATATAAAGGCAAACCCATCAGAATAACACCCGATTTCTCAATGGAGACTTTGAAAGCCAGAAGAACCTGGACAGATGTAATGCAGACACTAAGAGACCATGGATGTCAGCCTAGACTAATATACCCAGCAAAACTTTCAATCACCATAGATGGAGTGAACAAGACATTCCATGACAAAGCCAGATTTAAACAATACTTATCCACAAACCCAGCCCTACAGAAAGCACTAGAAGGAAAATTCCAACCTAAGGAAGTCAGATACACCCTCGAAAACACAGGCAACAGATAAAGCCACAGCAGTAAACCCCAACGTATAGAAGTACCCACACATCACCACCAAAAAATAACAGGAATGAACAATCACTGGTCATTAATTTCCCTCAATATCAATGGACTTAATTCACCTATAAAAAGACATAGGCTTACAGAATGGATACGAAAGCAGGACCCATCTTTCTGCTGCATACAAGAAACACATCTCAAATTCAAAGATAGACACTACCTAAAAATAAAAGGCTGGGAAAAGACTTTCCAATCAAACGGTCTTAAGAAACAAGCGGGTGTAGCCATCCTGATATCCAGCAAAATAGACTTCAAACTAAAATCAATCAAAAGAGATCAAGAAGGGCATTACATACTCATCACAGGAAAGATCCACCAAGATGAAGTCTCAATTCTGAATATTTATGCCCCAAACACAAGGGCACCCACATATGTAAAAGAAACATTACTAAAGCTTAAATCACATATAAAACCCCACACATTAATAGTGGGAGACCTCAACACCCCACTTTCACCACTGGACAGATCTCCCAAATTGAAACTTAACAGAGAAATAAAGGACTTAACTGATGTCATGACTCAAATGGACTTAATCGATATCTACAGAACATTCCATCCTAACAAAAAAGAATATACCTTCTTCTCAGCACCCCATGGAACCTTCTCTAAAATTGACCACATACTTGGCCACAAAACAAATCTAAACAGATATAAAACAATTGGAATAACCTCCTGTGTTCTATCAGACCACCATGGTCTAAAGTTGGATTTCAACAACAACAAAAACTACAGAAAACCTGCAATCTCATGGAAACTGAATAATACCCAACTGAATCACCAATGGGTTAAGGAAGAAATAAAGAAAGAAATTAAAGACTTTCTAGAGATCAATGAAAATGAAGACACCACATATCCAAATTTATGGGACACTATGAAAGCAGTACTAAGAGGGAAATTCATAGCACTAAATGCCCACATAAAGAAGTTGGAGAAATCTCACACTAGAGACTTAACAGCATACCTGAAAGCTCTAGAACAAGAAGAAGCACAGTCTCCCAGGAAAAATAGACGCCAGGAAATTATCAAAGTGAGAGCTGAAATCAATAAAATAGAAACAAAGAGAACAATACAAAAAATTAATGAAACAAAGAGTTGGTTCTTTGAGAAAATCAACAAGATAGACAAGCCCTTATCCAAACTAACCAAAAGACAGAGGGAGAGCATCCAAATCAACAAAATCAGAAATGAAAAGGGGGACATAACAACAGACATTGAGGAAATCCAGAGAATCATCAGGTCATACTTCAAAAACCTCTATTCGACAAAACTGGAAAACCTAAAAGAAATGGATAACTTTCTGGATAGGTACCACATACCTAAGTTAAATCAAGACCAGATAAACTATTTAAATAGTCCAATAACCCCTAACGAAATAGAAACAGTCATTAAAAGTCTCCCAACCAAAAAAAGCCCAGGACCAGATGGTTTCAGCGCAGAATTCTACCAGATCTTCAAAGAAGAGTTAATACCAATACTCTCTAAATTGTTCCACACAATAGAAACAGAAGGAACATTACCAAACTCCTTCTACGAGGCTACAATTACCCTAATTCCTAAACCAAACAAGGATACAACAAAGAAAGAGAACTACAGACCGATCTCCCTCATGAACATTGATGCAAAAATACTCAATAAAATACTGGCAAACAGACTCCAAGAACACATCAAAACAATTATCCACCATGATCAAGTAGGATTCATTCCAGGGATGCAAGGGTGGTTCAACATACGAAAGTCCGTCAATATAATACACCATATAAACAAACTCAAAGAAAAAAACCATATGATCATCTCACTGGATGCAGAAAAGGCATTTGACAAAATCCAACACCCCTTCATGATAAAGGTATTGGAGCGATCAGGAATACAGGGAACATACCTAAACATAATAAAGGCAATTTACAGCAAGCCAACAGCCAACATCAAATTAAATGGAGAGAAACTCAAAGCAATTCCACTAAAATCAGGAACGAGGCAAGGCTGTCCACTCTCCCCATACTTATTCAATATAGTACTTGAAGTTCTAGCCAGAGCAATAAGACAACATAAGGAGATTAAGGGGATACAAATTGGAAAGGAAGAAGTCAAGCTTTCCCTATTTGCAGATGACATGATAGTATACTTGAGCGACCCCAAAGATTCCACCAAGGAACTGATACAGCTTATAAACACCTTCAGCAACATAGCAGGATACAAGATCAACTCAAAAAAATCAGTAGCCCTCCTTTATACAATGGACAAAGAAGTGGAGAAGGAAATCAGAGATACATCACCCTTTACTATAGCCACAAATGACATAAAATACCTTGGGGTAACACTAACCAAGCAAGTGAAGGACCTATATGACAAGAACTTTAAGTCCCTGAAAAAAGAAATTGAAGAAGATGTCAGAAAATGGAAAGATCTCCCATGCTCATGGATAGGCAGGACTAACATAGTAAAAATGGCAATCTTACCAAAAGCAATCTACAGATTCAATGCAATCCCCATCAAAATACCAACACAATTCTTCACAGACCTGGAAAGAATAATACTCAAATTCATATGGAAAAACAAAAAACCCAGGATAGCCAAAGGAATCCTGTACAATAACACAACTTCTGGAGGCATCACGATCCCTGACTTCAAGCTCTACTATAGAGCTACAGTAATAAAAACAGCTTGGTACTGGCATAGAAACCGACATGTGGACCAATGGAATCGAATTGAAGACCCTGACATTAATCCGCACACCTATGAACATATAATTTTTGACAAAGAAGCCAAAAGTGCACAATGGAAAAAAGAAAGCATCTTCAACAAATGGTGCTGGCAAAACTGGATATCAACATGTAGAAGGCTGCAAATAGATCCATATCTATCACCGTGCACAAAACTTAAGTCCAAGTGGATCAAGGACCTCAACATAAATCCAGCTACTCTGAACCTGCTAGAAGAGAAAGTAGGAAGTAGTCTTGAACGCATTGGCATTGGAGACTACTTCCTAAATAGAACACCAGTAGCACAGACTCTGAGAGAAACAATCAATCAATGGGACCTTTTGAAACTGAGAAGCTTTTGTAGAGCAAAGGATACGGTCAACAAGGCAAAGCGACAGCCTACAGAATGGGAAAAGATCTTCACCAACCCCACATCTGACAGAGGACTGATATCCAGAATATATAAGGAACTCAAGAAATTAGTCATCAAAATGCCCAACAGTCCAATTAAGAAATGGGCTATAGAACTAAACAGAGAATTCTCAACAGAGGAAACTCAAATGGCCGAAAGACATTTAAGGAATTGCTCATCATCCCTAATCATCAGGGAAATGCAAATCAAAACAACTCTGAGATACCACCTTACGCCTGTCAGAATGGCTAAGATCAAAAACACTGAAGACACCTTATGCTGGAGAGGATGTGGAGCTAGGGGAACTCTCCTCCACTGCTGGTGGGAATGCAAGCTTGTACAACCACTTTGGAAATCAATATGGCGCTTTCTTAGAAAATTGGGAATCAATCTCCCCCAAGATCCAGCTATACCACTCTTGGGCATATACCCAAGAAATGCTCAACCACACCATAAGAGCACTTGTTCAGCTATGTTCATATCAGCATTGTTTGTAATAGCCAGAACATGGAAACAACCCAGATGCCCTTCAACTGAAGAATGGATAAACAAAATGTGGTACATATACACAATGGAATACTACTCAGCAGAAAAAAACAATGGCATCATGAGGTTTGCAGACAAATGGATGGATCTAGAAAAAATCATCCTGAGTGAGGTAACCCAGACTCAGAAAGACAAACATGGTATGTACTCACTCATAGCAGGATACTAGACATGAAACAAGGATGAATTGTCAGCTACTCACATCACCAGGGAGGCTACCCGGAAAACAGGACCCCAAGAAAGACACAGGGATCGCCCAATGACAGAGAAATGGAATGAGATCTACATGAACAGCCTGGACATGAGTGGGGGTAATGAAAGGCGAGGGTCGAGGGAAAGAGAGCTTGGGGGAGCGGGAGATCCTAGCTGGATCAACAACAGAGAGGGAGAACAAGGAATAGGAGACCATGGTAAATGAAGACCACATGAGAACAGGAAGAAGCAAAGTGCTAGAGAGGCCCACAGAAATCCACAAAGATACCCACACAACAGACTGCCGGCAATGGTCGAGAGACAGCCCGAACTGACCTACTCTGGTGATGGGATGGCCAAACACCCTAATTGTTGTGCTAGAAACCTCATCCAACTACTGAGGGATCTGGATGCAGAGATCCATGACTAGGCCCTGGGTGGATCTCTGGGAGTCCAATCAACGAGAATGAGGAGGGTTTATATGAGTGAGAATTGTTGAGACCAAGGTTGGATAAAGCACAGGGACAAATAGCCAAATGAATGGAAACACATGAACTATGAACCAATGGCTGAGGGGTCCACACTGGATCAGGCCCTCCGAATGGGTGAGACAGTTGATTGGCTTGATCTGTTTGGGAGGCATCCAGGCAGTGGGACCAGATCTTGTGCTCATTGCATGAGTTGGCTGTTTGAAACCTGGGGCCTATGCAGGATTGTTTGGCTTGGCCTGGGAGGAGGGGACTAGACCTACCTGGACTGAGTCTACCAGGTTGACCTCAGTCTGTGGGGAAGGCTTTGCCCTGGAGGAGATGGGAATGGGGGGGGGGGGCGTTGGGGGGAAGGTGAGGGGGACGGGAGGGGGGAGAACAAGGGAATCCGTGACCGATATGTAGAACTGAATTGTATTGCAAAATAAATTAAAATAAATTTAAAAAAAAAAAAAAAAAAAAAAAGAAACTCAACTTTTAAAAACTCAGTACATTACAGGAAACAAAGTAATTTGTACAGATGTCTAAGAAGTAGAAGTGGAGTTCTTATTGGGTAAATTTTAATTCTTGGTAATTTAGGAACAAATTGGCTAGTGAAGTCAAATTTGAGTAAAGTCACTGTCGTATCATGTACTTTATTTCAAACACTGAGTGTTGATACAATTCAGTTTGATACTACTAAATTCAGTGGTATGTAGACCCATTCAGGGTGAAATGTAAAATTAGCATGTGCCAGGACTTCTACAAATGCTGTGGGAAGCCAGTGACCTAAAACTGACTGTCAGGGCATCTCTAACAAATAAACAAGCAAGGAGTTCCTTTTGAAGCATTCCTTTGTGATGTGGGAGCATTTGCAGGTGTGGAGGGGACCTTGCATGCTTGGCAGGATTCCATTGCCTAAGATCAGAGGAACAAGGATGAGGTCATTGAGAACCACAGCAACGCTTTGTCCAGTCGCAGATGAGGTGTGCATGTTTCAACAGATAAAAGACTCACAGGAAACCATTGGAAAATGAAATTCTTGACATTTCCAGAATTTAAGTTCTGAGCTTCCAGTAATGATCGAAGAGCATCATTATGAGTAAATGCTGCATTCTGGAAACAAAGGCTGTCATGACTAACACAACACCATTTTGTCTTGTTAAGAAAGGACAAAGATCTAAACTGTCTGGCAACAGGAGACTGGACAAGTTAAGCTTTCAAACAAATGAAATGACATGTAGTCATTAAAAAGGGCTAAGTAAATTTCAGTGTTCAGGCTATATCACAATGCTCTTAAGTGTTTTTTTTTTTTTTAATGAAATGTTGAAATCATTGTTAAGCAAAAACAATCAAAACAAATAGACCATATGCATGCTTCTAACTGTATAAAATATCCTGAACAGGCAAATCCAGACAGAGAACTGACTAGTGGTTGTCGGGAAATCAGTGGTACCGTGTTGGGAGGGACAGGGTTTCTTCTGGGCCTGCTCTGCTTTCTATCGCTATTATATTCACCATGACCAAAAGCAACGTGAGGAGGACAGTGTTTATTTCATTTTACAACTTACAGTCCATGTAGGGAAGCTAGGGCAGGAATTCATGGCAGGGATCTGAAGGCAAGAACTGAAGCAGAGACCATGAACACTGTGATAGCCCACAGAGGCATCCTAGTGAGACCTTACTCAAGGTCAGAGAATCTGAGCTTGCTTTACCCAGCAGGGCTGCATAATGGGATGATTTGGCCAGGGGCATGGTTACTAGGTGTTTGGAAAGTTCTATAGCAGGGCTGCATAATGGGATGATTTGGCCACGGGCATGGTTACTAGGTGTTTGGAAAGGTCTATACTTGTTGGTACTTTGTGCTTTGATCTTGCAAGGGGGGAGGTCATTTGCCTCTCCCCTTGGCATATTATAAAAAGCCCTTTTCAATAAAGCTCTGAGTGACTGGGTATTGACCCAGGGCCTCCCCAAAGCTATCCTGTGTCTCTGTCTTTTTCATTGTCTCTTTCTATCTTTCTATCTAATATTTCCTCATTCTTCTCTCTTCCACCCAAGAACCCTTCAAAAGGTGGGAGCAGTTTGGAGCTGGACTGCCACAGACTCCCACAGAACACTGCTTACAGGCTTGTTCTCCATGGCTCAGACTGTTTTGTGGTTTTGTTATATACACACATATACATACACACACACACACACACATAATGCAGGACATCTGCCCAGGATAACATACCTACAGTGGGTAGGTAGGACCCTCCCAGATATTTCCAGATCAATCACCAATCAAGGAAATGTCCCAGACTTGCCTCTAGACAATCTCATGGAGGTTTTTTCTCAATTGAGGTTCCTTCTTCCCAGAGGGACTCTAGCCTGTGTTGACAAAAAAAAAAAAAAAACAAAAAAAAAAACAAAAAAAAAAAAACCAAAAAACCTAGCAAAGGGGTGACGGAGAAACTCTAGTGAAGGATGTGCAACGAGCTGAATCTACTAAACACCTCCCACAAACCTCCTCTGCTGCTGCCATGCACCTGCCACCCTATGGCACCTATTGATCTATCTCTAAAGATTGCCCCTTCCAGAAATGCACACCAGTGAAATATACTTACATTTAGACTTTGTTAGTATATTTTAAGGCTTATGTATGCCTATATGCCCAAATAGCTTATCAACATGCCTTTTAAAATTCTGTATTGACGTGCTAATTTTTACATCATGGTTTAACTGGAAAATGAAATAAAGGTGTTCCCATTTTGAATTTTAAAACATAGTAAAATTTAAAAAACTTTGGGCCACTAAAGGTCTAAAATAAAGAGACTATCAAGGTCTTCAATGTCAGGAACCACAAAACTGAAAACTACAAACACATTGTTACATTTGCTAGACATTTTCAGAACAGTATTTCAACTCAGAAAAAAAGTAGTAACTTTGTTTTCTCTACTTTAGGACAACCAGAATAATCAAACTAGATAAAAAGGAAAAATTATAGGCACCTAAAATATTTTCAGTGAATACTTAGTTTTCTCATTTCTTTATTCTGTGTGCCACAAGTCTGAAACGACTTTGATACATAATTTTTCACCCTGCAAGCTTTCTGAAGATTTAGTGTTAACTTCAGAAACAGAACAAATTTATTTACACAAGCAAGCCTAATTAGTTAAGCTCACAAAAATGCAATACCTGAATTTTAGAACCTAATGTGCTTAAGAAAGTGTTTGTGCTTTTAAATTAGAACAGCTCTATGTTTAATTAGTCCTCATTTGAGGAAATAATCATTTTCATGCATTTGCACAAACCCAGGACATTGTGCTCCGTCAGCAGATGAGGCTCTCATTAACTGGAGTGGGATTTGAGGCACAAGGCCAGGGGGAATTAGATCTGCCTGTGATGCAAAAGCCACACTCTTTCCACCAGCGCTCACGTGTCAGGGTTTTTTTTTTTTTTTTTTTGTAACCATTCAGAGACATTTGTTAATTATACTTTTAACTAAGGATTCTGCCAACCCTTAAATATCAATAATTTAATAACTAAAACTCAATTTCCTTATTGCCTAGTTCTAAGGGTTTACTGATTAAAGCAACAGCTTAAAACCCAAGTCCTAGAAATGCAGTTCTAATCTAGCTTCTGCCCCTGGTTTGGTGCTGAATAAGGGCAATTCATGGGTAGTAGAAAGGAAGTAGACTAGACAAGAGACAGAAGACTAGGCTTTATTTAGGCGGCTTGAAAATAAACAGGACACGTTGGGGGATAAGCTAACAAGTCAGTCTCATCTACCCATGAAAAGCATTATGAGCCAACTCTTCCTTATGATACTGCCAATAATATCTTGTTATTCCCACTCCATCACAAACACAATCCTAATTATACTTTAAAGAGAAAAAATGCTTAATTCATATAAATATGAAGTGTACTTATGAGAAAGTACTTTTGCTTCTTGCTTGATAGTAAATGTTTTGTTTCTAAAATCTGGGTTTTAAAATAAGCATGCAATGAGATATACTGCTTGATAAATTAAGCTTTTATTCCTAAAAAAACCCTTGGGGTTTATAAAAATGGAGACCATGGAATAACTAGCAGCTGGGATTTGATGTGACATCTCAGTGAACACCAGGCAAGGACAGGTTGAATGTGAGGCATTGCTTGAGTAGACCTGCTGCTGTATTTGACGTTGACAGGTGAAATCTTCCCCTTTCTCACTGCTCTCTATTCCTCTTCACTCCATTTTCTTCTACCTGAATTATCTGATAGTTCTCTAAGTATTGTGCAATTCATCTAACATGATGAATTCCAGTTCTATCCATTTACCCACAAAGGCATGGTTTTATTCTTATCAACAGTCCTTATATAAATGTACAAAAATGCATTTATGAAACTCATCATTTTGTTGATTTTCTGATTTCAAAAGATGAGCAAACTTTGTGTCTGCACATGAATAAAGTTTGTCTACAAACCTAGTATGGTTCTTGAAAACAGTAGGCAATACACAATTACAGGAAAGATGTAAAATGTACATGTAGACCATAGGCATAATTAACCAACCACATGTAAAATATGACCTTGGCATGCACATCAGTATACAGGAATCACTCACTAGTGCCGACGTACTGCTCCACTCACTGAATACAAGACCAACAGTGAGGTGTGAAATGTGTCAATCTGTGCCCTCATAGCAGCTTTCAATTATTCAAATGGTGAACTTTAAGCTATACTGTTTACCAAAAAGGCTGCCATACAACACTTACCAGACATACTATATTATATTTCAACATATGCACAAATGTGGTTACATTATATTGATTTTTGCTTAAGAGTTTCGTGAAGAAGTGCTATACATGATTAATGTGCTAAGCAAATTTTTAAATTAAACCATGTATCAGATGCAATTACATTATGTATCCATTTTTATAGAAAAATAATTAAATGTTAAATATCTCATGTTGGTAACTTTTTGTTGAACACGGGAACAAATTGTATGCCAGTAGCATACAAGGACATTTAAAAGAAACATAGCCAACACCAGCATAAAACCACAGAATAATGATTTAAATAAAAAAGATTTTGATGAAGGGAAGCAACAAATGGTAAGAAAATTAGGTTTATCTGGGGGAATTGGGTAACAGTGGGTTAAATATAACCAAGTGTGAGACAATTTCTCAAGCATTATCTTCCTTATTCACTATAAAGAGCAGCATATTAACAGAAGACATCCGCGAATTTGCCTCAACAAGAACTATGTAAAATGAATCGAAAATGACAATGTTAGGAGTTCAAGCTCAGCCTGGGCTGCAAGAGATCCTGTCTCAACATTCACTCTCCAAAGGCAAGCAAACAAGCCAGAGAAGGGGGAAGGGACTACCAAGACTGGAGACACGCTTCAAAAGTGATTGGTTGAATGTGAAAATGTGCCCAAGACTCACCGTCAGTACCTAAACCCAGAACATCAAGACTAAAGGAAGAACCTGTGTGTGAGGCTCCTTTTCTACCTGACAACATATTCTAAAATACAGCATTAGCATTCTAGGGTATTTTTCTTTTGGCTGCTGGCCCCCTCTTATGAAAAACATGAGACTTTAGTTTCCATTCCATCCTTGCTCATAACTATTACGGAATACTGTCCAGAACCTGAGGTGTTTTAAAGCCAGGAGTCCACACACAAGATATACAGCATTTCCCTACAGACTCTCTTACCAGATGGTGTAATGATACAAACCCAAGTGAGTTTAAAATCAGGAACTAACACTGCCATTCGAAGAAAACTGCTTCTCACTTCATATTTGTCTGGTTCTACACTAGAATGACTTCTATTTCTAAAACTTGGTTTAAATCAGGAGTCAAAATGAAACCCTAATGAAAACAAGACAGAAAATAGTAGTTTAGTGAAAATAAACTCAACAGCAGAGTTAATTGGGAAAATTTAATAAGCATCAAATTCACTGTACATTGATAACAGCAATACTGAAATTGTGAAATTTTAAATATTTTTTTTCTCAATAAAAAAAAAAAAAAAGGTTATTGATTTCTTCTTCCTGGGACATGTGGACAAAACTAAGCATCATGTGGCCAGTCCAGATTAGTTGACCCTAATGTCTAAATAACTGTTCACATTTCATCTCCACAAGGTAGACTGTGAACTGCTTGTATCTCTGAATTTCAGCACAGATTTCATGAGACAATTTATAGGAATGTCAAATATTTGAAGCGTAAACTCAGAAAGCTCTGCATTGGGATTTTGTTTGTTCAGCTTTACTTCAGTGCACTTAACTTGAGGATACTGCAAGCATTTTCTTTCCTAATTCCTTGGAAAAATATTTCTGCAATAAGACTTGTTTCTTCTTTACTGTAACTGGATTGTTTTTGGGAAAGATTATCAGCTTTGTGGTTGGTTTCCCATTTGGTAAAAATCTATCAAAAACATCATAATATAATTTGTGAGGAAAAGAGTTGTTTGTCAAAGGCTGCAGGATCAGGAAAGAAATTGTACTTCTTAGCTGTGTAAGAATAAGCACGCAGAGCTAGTCATTTGCAGGGACTCCACACAATGTCAACTGTCCTGTACCAATGAACGAAAGACTTGTCTACTGCTGCTGCTTCCAGGCTACTGGTCATCGGCATGAGCTAGCTGCACTGCAGTGCTTTGCTGGTCCAATTTGAAGAGTCCAAGGTCCTTTGGGTGAGTTCGGCCCACTGACATCCACATCCCAGACAAATCAGTTCAGAAGATGGAAATCAGGGCAAAGACTCCATACAACAAAGCACAAGGATATGCCACTAAAAGTTGTTGTCCGTCCATGGCTAATGCAGAAATAAAAATTTTGGAAGCCGAAAAACTACACCAGCCAATGATCGTCGCAGTGAGAAGAATTCCTACCATTCCTCTGCAGCAGGAAAAACAAAAAAACAAAACAAAACATGGGAAAGATGAGTAAGATTAGATACTGAAAACCAAACCAAACCACAACTCTACCCTATTCCAAAGGAGGGATCTTTAATGCGTTGTTTTGCAGAAGAGAGCACAAGGACAGTCCCACACTACCACGGATTATGTGTGGAAACTGCAGGGTTAGCACATCTGGACAGCAGTACATCAGCCTCAGGACATTTTTAAATCCACATATAGACATATGCAGAAACAAGACTATTTTGTCAAACTCAGAAATGTACTTGCACAGTGACTTCAAGAATGCTCAACCATGTAATGTGGACAGTATAATTATCCTGCTCTTTAAGCTGCTTCCCTGCTTTGGTACTTGGGCTGGCTCCCTTTGCTCAAAGGTCAGTGCTTAGGATGGTTAGGATGCTCAACAGCTTCCAGGGTCTCTCTCCACTCATAGTATCAGCACTCCCTTTCCCCACTACTACATATGTGTTTACTAATCATATGTTTTCAAGAAGCCCAACTGCTTCAAGATTGATATAACCAGAATATCAAGGAGGCTAAACACAATTTTAACATGAGTGAACTGAACTTTTCCATGTGTTATTTAATGATCACAACTATTCAATTCATTATTGCTATGGTATTGGTAAACACAACACTAGTAAAACTCTTGATCAAAGGTAAAAACTGAGATCATACAGAAGACTTCAAATCTCATTTTCACTTTCATTGTTCATCACCCAAAACACACATAGCAGAGTTCAAATCTAGATGAGGCACAATAGATATGTTTGCTGGACCAGGGCTTTATCTCAAACTGAAGGTGAAGTAAATCCTACTACACAGAACTAGCCAACTAAATCTGAGTTTAAGATCAGTACTTACTGTAAAGAAAATACCACTGCAAAGCTGGACAGCAGGATCATGGGAAGAAGACAATACCCCAGGACACTTGCCACACAACCAAATGAGACACCTGTCATACTCATTAAATTTAACAAACAAAACATTCCTAAACATCCAATTGCACTGATCCCATATACATAGCCGAACTGGATTTTGCCAGCCTATGGGAAAAGAAAAGAAATTACAGGTTAGAATAAAAAGTGTCAGTTGGGGCCTCATTTCACATTAAATGACACATGTATAAAATACTCAATTCACAAGCATCAAAATCTATAGAGGTGCACTGGAAAGGGATAAAGCAGACAGGTTCCACACTCTTCTATTTTAGTAAAAAAAAGTTTTCATAGACTATATTTTGATTACACTTTTTCTCTCTCCCAATCCTCCAAAATCCTCCCCACACTACTCCATACCCTTTCTTTATCTCTTTAAAACAAATACAAATATACAACATATACATACACATAAACCCACAAAACCACAAACTTAGAAACCAAAATATTCAAGTAAAAGACCAATAAGAAAATAAAACCAAACCAAACCAAACAAAAAAGCAATGCCCAAGCAAAGTTGTATGAGACAAATTCTACAAAAATAATCACTGAGTTCCTTTCGTGTTAGCCATCTACTCCTGCACATGGGGCCTGCCTGGAAGTGTGGTTAATATACCCAGTGAGACCCTTTTCAATTACATGTCAATCGCAGGCAGCTTCTTGGTCAGGAGAAGACATCCATGTCCACTTCTCCCTTAGTGCTGGGACCCTATCTGGCTTGAATCTGTGCAGGCCCTGACTTCAAACACTTAACTTTGACACAACACTTCCCAACACAAGTATTTTCTTATATTTCTTGGTAGCATTTAAGCTTGACATACAACTGAACAAACAAAGGAAGAAACAATCTAGGAAAAGTGGGAAGCCAGGGCCCAGGTTAAGAGGGTGAGAAAACCAGATGAACACGATGGAAAGGAACTTTTTTCTTTTCATTCTTTTTCCAAATCTGTGTTGGATTCTACAGTCCTTTGATTGAAAACAAAAGCATACACCTTGGAAGTTCTGCTCTTATAAAAGACATCAGGTAGGCATGGTGGCAAAAATCTTTTACCCCAGACTCAGGAGGCAGAGATGGGCAGATCTCTGAGTTCAAGACTAACATGATCTATATAGTGAGTTGCAGACCAGGTAGACAGTGAGACCTTGTCTAAGATAAAGATTATTAAATGGTTTTCAGACAGCAGTCATGAGCTAAATTACAACCTTCCCACATGAAAAAACACTCTCATGAAAACAAGTGTGCAGAGAAATCCCAAAAGAGGAGCTTTGCTTTGTGAAACTTTTGTTATAGAAGACTAAATCTTGTGAATGCCTCTACAGATTGAGGCCTTTGCAGGATGTAATGTTTACCTGTAAATACTCGATATAGGCTGTGGCAGGTTGAAGCTGAGTTCACTGATGAGTGAAGTAATGAAGCAATAAATAATAAATTCCACTTTGTACCATGCTCTTAGCTTGGCAAAGTATTGTTACATAGCCTGTCCTGGTTTGCTTTTCTTTGTTTTGAGACAGGGTCTCACTCTAACCTAGAGAAATCTTCCTGCCTCAGCCTCCCAAATGTTGAGATTTAGGTATAAGACTCTATGCTCGGCTGCCTATCTGATTTTTTCTTCAAAACAAGCTGGCTGTGGTGGCACATCAAAACAACCCTGTTAGGCTAGTGGGCAGTACAGGGTTATTATCCACCAGCAGGATGTAAAGGATTAAACTGCCAGGTCAAAGGCCAAGTAGAGTGTTGTGTACAAACCCAGGTCTTCTGGCTACAGATCCCATTTTCTATCAGTTACATTATTTATCTCTTGTAATTCAGATTGAGTTAAAACAAATAGCAACTTTTTCTTTCAATATACTTTAATATTCCTGGAGAACTGAGAGGTAGAGTCAAAAACTTGCCATTCTTTAATATTATAACTCATTAGAAATTAAAATGTACAAGAAAGCCATACAATAAAACACTGACCAAGGGCTAGACATCTGTGATAGTTAATTTTAAATCTGACAGTCTAGAATCCTCTGGGAAGGGAGTCTCAATGAGCTGCTGTCTAGATTAGGTTAGCTGTGGCCATGTCTGTGGTGGACTGCCTTGACTGTGCTTAAAGGAGGTTGACACCATTCCCTGGGGCTACTGTCTAGGTCAGGCTAGCTGTGGCCATGTCTGTGGGGGACTGCCTTGAATACGAGGATGTGGGGAGAAGACCATACTTAACGGAGGTTGACACCATTCCCTAGGTTTGTGTTCTGGACTGTAGAAAAGGTGAGCTGAGCAGTGGGCATGAATGTGTCTATTTCTATCTACTCTTGACTGTGAATGCAATAGATTATCTGAAGCTTCCGACATTTCGACATCCAGGCAGGGATGGATGGACTGTAACTGGGAAGTGAGGGAAAACAACCACTTCTCCTTTTGGGTCCCCCAACCCTAAGGCCTCTGGGTATTTTATCACACAACATAAACCAAACTAGGAAAAGATTCAATAAATAAAACCACTATCTCTATTTGCTTTTAAAAGTGCAACACAGTAAAAAATATTGTCCATTTCCTAAAAATAAGAAATTATGATGTTTACTTTTTTATTATTTTCCCCTAATAATTGGACTACTTCTTACAATATATATATATATATATTTTTCTTTCTTTAAAACAGTATCTCAATATAAATCCCAGGCTGGCCTAGAATTCACAATCTTCCTGCTTCAGTCTCTCAAGGCTCTGGTTACAGCTGTGCTCTGTCTCCTACACTTGGCTCAAAAAATAAGTCTCTACATATGTTGCTTAATATTTCCTATTGACAGAGAAATAAGGAATGGGTATAATTTCAAGAAACTCAATACATCCTAAAACCTATCAGACTTGAGGCTCCAAATGTCTTCTGGTGGAATATTGAAAATTCCTCTTTAGTCTTACCAGTAACAGTGTGGCTCCAAAGGCAAGGCAGAATACCACGGGCCCTGCCAGGTCGGTCTCATTCATAATGCTGCCGTCAGCCACTCTCAGGGGGTGCAGCACCGTTAGTGTTTTTTGCCAGATGTGATCAAAATTGATACCCAACTCTAAGATAAAAAGAAAACAAGGAAGTCAGTTGGAATTTGTGATATGCCATTAGCAGTTACATAAATTCACTTAAACATTTTACATTTGAAAGCTCATTACTCCATAGAACGAGGACAAACAGCTACTCCTTCCGTTTCAATAGTCTTCAGCACGGGACACTCTTTTTCTTTTTTTGGTTTTGAGACAGGGTTTCTCTGTGTAACAGTCCTGGCTGTTCTGGAACTCATTGAGATTGCCAGTCTCTGCTTCCCAAGTACTGGGATTAAAGGTGTGCACCACCACCACCTGGCAGCACTGGACACTCTCATTACCAATTTTAAGATCTGTGATGTTTCTAGAATCAGTGCTGGAACAGGACACAATACTAAATACACAGGAACAAAGAGGGTACAGCAATAGTCAATGACACTTTACTCTCCTCTGGACCATTCTCATTATACTGAGTCTTCTGATGCCTACCTTCGGCTTTAGAAAGGACAGGGCACAGTGAAACAGACACACTCTACCTCATACAGTACAAGAACATGTGGACATGGCTAACCAAAGGGACTCCTTACTTGGGGCTTCAGGAATACCCAGGTACCCCATGAGATTACATACAATTATGGCTCTAGGCATCTGTGTTCAGATTTCTGTAATGTAATTTGAGAACCACCATGTTTTTATGCAATCAACAGTTCTGTTAGTTTATTTCCACACAGAACTATAAATACCATGCTAACTGCTTTCATCCATGGGCAGAATATAATTAATAATCTGACATAAAAGCCAATGCTCACACTGTCATATTAAATATTAGTTCTTCATGGTCCATTCTGGCCCAATATAAACTCTCTTCTAAATAAGTTACTGACTAAAGGCTATCTACTGTTTTTTCATAAGAAAGGACAACATCCCATGCAGGCTCCACAGCCATTGATCCAACTTTCTCTGCATGGTGAGACAATTGCGTAGCTTGATCTGCTTGGGAGGCCCCCTGGCAGTAGAAACAGAATCCATCCCTGGTGCATGAGGGGGCTTTGTGGAGCCCACTACCTATGATGGGACACCTTGTGCAGTCTTGAGGCAGGGTGAAGGGCTTAGACTTGCCTCTACTGGATGTGCCTCCCCATGGGAGGCCTTGCCTTTTTGTGGGGGCAGGGGGGAGAGGCTGGAGAGGTGGGAGGAGGGAAGAGGGGGATCTTTGATTGATTGGTGTATAAAATGAATGAAAAAAATTTTCTTAATTAAAAAAAAAAAAAAAAAAAGGACAACATCTCCAATTTAGGCTTTGCTCACTAACCAGCTGAAGACCAGAGCATATGCTGAACAGCTCTAGTCTCAAAACTCAAAACCTGAAATGCTCTGAAATTGAAAGCTCTGAACACCAGTATAATATTCAAGCTGTTTTAATCTAAGCATGATAGCTTCCACCTGCAATCCTAGCAGTTGGGAGGCTGTGGAAGAGGACTACTGCAAGTCTGAGGTCAGCCTGGTTTCACAGCAAAATCCTGTCCAGGGAAAACAAAGGGAGTGGGTCATTTCAGACTTTCTAATTACAGATGCCAAACCAGTGACGCTTACGGAGAGCCTGGAAAATTCAAACTACTTTAAAATGGAAAATATTTCTGGCCTCATGCTTTTCAGACAGGGTCTTCTACCTGTACTGTTCCATCCTACCTTCTAACAAAGGAGGCTCCTCCTCAAAGCTGTCTCCATAGTACGTCTGAGGTGCAGTTGAAGGATAGGCCTGAGTTGGCTGGTAAATCTGCCCAGTGTATGTCTGCTGTGCCTGCATCATGTCTGGAGGGACAAATCGACCTTGCTGCGAGTAGTCATAGCCAGCATACTGCCTGTACATCAAAGGAAATTTGGAAGTTTAATGCTTAGTCTTTTAACCAATTGACAGTATTCCTTGATTTTTTTTTTCTTGACAGCTAAAGAATGCTTAGTCATTTGCAAACCTCTTTCTAAGATATCACAAAGAAACAGTGCTGAAACCAGGACTGACAGGCTGACAACCTACAAGGAGAAGGATGCTCTTACAGAGAGCCCTCCTTTTGCTGTCAGCAAACAAGCAGATAAGCTATCACCCTTTTAAACATCAGGATGCCAACAAATAAAAATTTAGGTCAGGATTACTTTCTTCCCCTAGTAACAGAAAGAATGTTACAATATATTCTGAAAGAAATGTATGCTGCAGATGATAAATGAAGGTTTGGGATGATAGACATGACTATATTTTCCATAATTTGGATATCTATGGAATCATTATTCTGTCTTACACTTCATAGTATGGTAGAGTCTGCAAATGAGAAGACCTGATTAAAAAACATCAGTTTCAAACTGGAGGGCAGGAGGGAATCAAGCATGTTCTTTGTGAAAGCTTTCTGAATCTAACAAAATGCTCTGAGGCCATCTTGTGTTTGAATTGTGCTTTAAAATTTTCAAAGAGACTGTACACTTACTGCCTTACTGGATTTACACCAAATCCCTAGTCTTCAGGAAGAACACTTTACCCTGGCATTTTAGTGACTAGGAGGGAAGAGGACTGCACTAAAGCCCTGTCTGTAAGTACCTGTTTCACCATAAGTCTAGTGTTTCTGTGGACTAACCTATTATATACTGTACAAAATTAAAGTCATTATTTTAAAGATATTTTAAAACGAAAGCCCTAAAAATATTTGGCCTACTTAATTTTGATTACTTCTGGTTTGTCTGAAAAAGGCAAAAATGTAATGATAGCCATTAATATTAAGATTTAAAAAAACTAATTTAAAATTTTTAAAATTGTCTTAAATTAAAAAAAAAAAAGACAATGGTAAATGTTCAGCTATCCAAAGTCATTTTTAGAGGTTCTAATACTACATACAAAGTATGCTTGCAAAATATGCAGTTTTGCCACTCAATGTGGAATTTGTTGCTGTACTACTGCAATAGCAAAAGGCAGAAAAATAGCCAGAAGTAAACATAATGTAACACGTGCATAAGAAGTTACTATGCACCTGTTAAAAAGAATGAAGTAATTTTATGTATACTGATAAATAACAATCAAGAAATAGTGAGGAAAAAAGTAATATTAAAAATACTACATATTATGTACTTTATAGAAAATAAATGCACTTTTATAACTTAGACTATCTCCAGAGTACACACAAGAACCTCTAACTATAGCTGCTGCTAAGTCAAGAAACCTGCTACTAGGGAGATGTAGAGTACTGGATTTTCATATAGACTCTGTACCTTTAAATATGTCGGACAACATTTATTATTGATTGAAATTAGCTGGTGATATAATACTGACCGGCTGGCAAGCTGTGCCCACTACGCAGTAATGACATACTGGTTATGGAAATAACTAACTACTTTCTGATTGGATGTGTGGCCTGCTCCACAGAACAGATTTCATGTCTGGTACCATAAACTTGGTCAAAAGCCTATGGCTGGGGAAGACCACAGGCTGTAGGAGGAACCTACTGCTGTTCTTTTCCTAAATGGCCACACTATTACACTACATTCTGAATATTTATGCTTATACCCATTGATTGGTGCTGCTCTAAGTTTTGGTCAGAGAATCTTCCCTTTTGCAGTCAGTAGTGGTTAAAGCAGAGGCTCAGGACTAGTCAAAGTGCCAAGTATAAATAACACTGAGCTCTCAACTGTAGACGGGCCACCTGTATCAATCTCCCACCACTCAAGGCTCAGAGAACTTCACAGAAGTAGGGAGGAAAAGAATGTAAGAGCCAGAGAATGGGAGGAAAGCTGTGAAAGGTTGACTTCTGGATGTGACCTGGCTGTTGCAAAACAAGCCGACAGTCCTGTGGTTGCCTGAACAAGTCTGCACAAGATCAAGGCCATCACAGATGCTACCATGGCTGGGGAGGGGCCCCTAAGGCCCTGCCCTTATAGGAAAGCTACTGGCAGCTGGTAGCTGCTGAGGGAATAGTCTTTTTTTTTTTTTCCAGGACACAGCCACCAGGTAAACTGCTCATGACCCAGTAGATGGCCACAAACTCATGTGCATAAGGCAGAACTAATTAGACTCAGGATGTTATTAATAACCATAAAAAAAGAGGACATGAAGTTGGGAGGGATGACTAGAAGGCACAAGGAGCTGGAGAAAGGTGGTGGTGAACAGATACAATCAACACACACTTTATAAATGTAAAAAAACTTTCAAAGAACAAAAATACTAAAATTTAAAAAGCAATTGGCTTTTTTTATAAGTGTTTAATGTAATGTATAATTTTATAAGTATAAATTAAAGTAATTATTTTAAAAATATTTTAAAACAAAAGTCCTAAAAATATCTATTAATGTAAATTGTCTCATATTAACTATAATCCTATGAAATGAGCCTACTATTGTCCTCACTATAAAGATATAGAAACTGAAATTTGGGTTAAATAATTTGCCACTGTGGTGAGAGGATTCAAAACCAGGTTATTTAACTCCAGAGGTCATCAACTCTTAATAAGCAATAAAGACCTCTTCAAAATCCTTCTTTACTCACATTACTTCAAAATTACATTTTATATCTGCAGTTTCCCAGCTTTTCTGGAATGATAACATGCTGACTTCTTATGTGCACACCCACTCACACAAGAACAACCTCTATCAGGATTAGCTAGTTGAGCAAGGATAATAATTCTTTTCCTGATTTAGTCTAATATGCTGCTGTGTTATCTGCTAGCATTTCAGAGTTCATGACATCACAAGACAATCTCCATACAAAGGTTTCTATAAGCTAACTAGACTCTAGTTTATTCTTGGGAGACAGCAGGGAGTGGGAGAGAAGAAGGAATACAAAAGAAAATCAGAGAGAATAGTATAGTTAGCAGTTTTAAAATACTTTAGTCATAGAGCTCCTTTATAGCCTTAAAAATCTACTGGAAACCAAAAGTATTTTAGGAGTTATTAACTATCAATATTTACTATTAATTCAGCCGGGTGGTGGCTCATGCCTTTGAGAGGCAGAGTCAGGAGGAATCTTTGTGTATTCGAGGCCTGCAAAGCGAGTTCCAAGACAGCCAGGACTGTTACACAGAAACCCTATCTTGAAAAGAATAAAAAAAAAATAATAATAATTAATTCATTTAAAGTAACATTAAATACATTACACTTTAGAATAAGATAGCTCTGGCTGATCTGGACTTACTATGTAGACCAGGTTGGCTTCAAACTCAAGAGATCCACCTGCCTCATGAGTACTGAGACTACAGGTGTGCACCAACACTCCTGGCCATAAATATTTTTTATGTTACATTTAAACTCAAAACAAAACAGCAGTTTTGAAAATTCAATTTGCAACACAGAACTTGAAACAGCACCAATGAACTTTTTATGCCCTAGCTACATTAAAATACAATGATTTGTCTTGTACTTTGAATGGGTAGCATTTCTCATATAAATGTGTAACATTACTGGCCACTTAAAAATATTAGTTTTATATATATATTTCAAATATTGATATATATTTAATTCTAAACACTGGAAAATCACATTTGTTAAAATTGTCCCCAATTTCATTAGGAAAAAAAAAATGTTCAATTGCTAGGAAGCTATTCATGATGAACACAAGTTTTCCAAAACTCCTCATTTTGTCTGAAATCCTGAGACTGACCACTGGTGACAGTACTAGCAGCTGTTTTCCTTGAAATGACAGGTTCACTTACTAATTTTTGAAAAATTATCTGTGAAATATTGAATTCTGACTAAACAGTGTGTCCATTATTTCAAATAAATATGGTCTCCACAAAAAGCAAGTGGCTCGATGGGTAAATTAAGCAGCCTGTGTATCTTCCTAGAGATGGTGTAATTTCAGTATGGAAAAGGAGTGTTGTGTGACAGAATACTAAAGAGATGTGTACTAAAAGGTCAGGACTAAATAACAATCATGACTCTTCTTGCTTCATTGGGGGAATCAAACGAAACTGCTTTACTCCACCTCCCAAGTAGATGGTGATAACAAATACAAGACTAGTTCCTTGATTCAGATTCAGGTACCAGCAGTTTTACAAACACTATCTTTGCAACATAAGTGCAACTATGAATATATTTGAAAGGCAGAAAATGCTTTAATATTGTTATGAAAACTATTTATGAATCTAGAAGATCTCTAAACATATCCTAAGACTCCTGTAGAGTCTGGAGCTCACAGTGAGTACCACTGATTACAATCTAGAGGTACTGCAAGCAGCACCACTCCAAAGGTGGGACTGTCATCCCATCTTCCAAATGCAGAGTCAAAGAGACAACACTGTGGCATTTACTACTTCCCCGTCCTGCCAGGACCTGTTCTGAAAAATGGGGGTCACTCGACAGTGATTACAAACCAAACTGTTGTGGCATTCCTGATTTTTACAGCAACGCTTTCACAGCAGGCAAAGTAGCATATGCTAAATCAACACTGTCATAAGCTTTGTGTATCAGCAGCAAAGATAAAACCTCTTAAGACAGGTTGTCTACTTATGTTCACAAAAATGTTTCATAAAGATATTATCAGAGAAGTTAAAGGTAAAAATACAACAGGTCTCAGTCTCTGAAAAATAAGTGACTGGTATTACTACATATTTTAGGGGCATATCTAGAAAACTATATGGGATACCCATATGACATGGTGAAGTACAAGAGGAACCCATAAAATGTCAAAGCTGCCCTCACAGGGCAACTGTAGGACTACAGCAAGGCTAGTAAGCCAAACTTTAAGGCAATAGTATAGATAGTATGCTATCTGAACCTAGATTTTCCCTAACAACTAAAGTTATCACTGATTTCTATTAACAAGTTAGCAAAGCAAATAGATTTAGGTGGCAGATCTATTTGCAGGCACATATAGAAGCAAATGAATCTATTTTTCAATCAAGCATTGGAAACTCATATGTATTGTTGCTTCTGTAGCATACCTTTTGTTTTTTTCAAGCATAATTCATAAACCTAAATGCGCTAGCTGATAGCTATGGTTATGTAAAATATCTCCACTAGTATGAAGCCATGCTTACTGACATCACAGTTGGTTCGAATGGAAGCAGAACACCCAACAACAGGTATCTACATAACTGCTGTGTGGAAAAGCAATGTCAGATCATTGTTGAGTGTAACGAGAGGACAAGTCACAGATTGAAGTTTCAAAAACACGGTCAGGATACAAAACCGGAAAGAGACCAACCTGGGAAACTGCACTCTAAATGGAAAACGTCTAATCAGTCTAAAGATGAAAGACTATTTGATCAAAAAAAGGCCGACATATCGTGGCAGGCTCTTCAAAGTTCTGTTGTTTAGGATTTTCCAGGTGGACGCTGATCAAACTTCATTCATTTGCTCTCAAGCACACAAAGTTCTCACTAAAATATGTATTGTGGTAAACGAATGGAAATCTCTCTGTATGATTTTTCTAAAATTCTGCCCAATTAACTGATTTGGAAGAAATAACTGGCATATAGTTGAGAACATAACAGAAAGAAAAATCCTAATTCATAAAGGGTATTTTCATATACTCCTTTCGTTCAACAGGTTAATAAGCAGGAAAGTGCATACACACATAGTATCTACCTATCTATGCCTCAAATTACGTCGATTAAAATAATCCTTGGGTTATAAAAAAGATAGCCACAATTTTCTTTGTGCTTAAGAAAGTTTTGGCACATTTATTTACACATACTGATATAAACACATTCTAACAGTGGTTATATCTCATGGATTGAGTGGATTCATAGCTTTCCTTTGCTCTCATCCCAGAACACTCTTCACGAAATTTGAATTCAAGATCTATAGATGTACACAGCTGACACATACACTGTATGAAGTTATATGCACATTTATATGGGTATATATGAGTCATGCATTTCTGGAAAACAGGCCCATTGTTGCTGTAAGATTCTCAGAAAAATACAAGACCATTTGAAAAGGGGTAAGCACAAGAAACTCCTTCAAGAGAGAGACCAGGAAGATTTAATCTCATCATTCCAAGGGACTAAGGACATGTCTAGAAGAGACTAGCTGAAAACCTTCAAAGTCCCCAAACACCAGGTATTAGAGATGATCTTACTGTTAACAGTTCAGAACCTAAAGTCTCTGAATTCTCTTCTTCAACCATAAACTGATAACTTCTCTGGTACTAACTATAACACCCCAGTATGAGCAGTAATAAAAATGATTATCAACTGCCACATCCGTCACCCAATGACTCATAGTGGGGAGTTTACACTGTTAACCTGTGTCACAGAGCTCTTTATATAGCTGTGGATAGAGTTTGAAAGTCACCATGGCTCACCTACCAAATAAGCTATCAAAAAAAAAAAAAAGAAAAAAAAAAAACCACTTTAAATTTCAGTGACTAAATAGTCTTATATTCTAGGTACCTGAAGAACCCACCCAGACCATTTGTAAATATTATTTCAACAAGTTACTTATCTTTTTTGGCACCCTAGGGATTTTTTTGTTTTTTTTTTTGTTTTTTCACAAAATAACAAATTATAAACAGGGTAACCCCTTCAAACTCTAACCAAATGTCACGTCTCTCTCTAGACAAAACAAAACAAAACAAAAGGACAGCAAATCACATTCCCGAATAGGAACAAGTTCATATATTCATTTTTTAAGGCAGAACCGGGCATTCTGAATACATTCATCCGTTAATTAGAGACTAAGTAAGTTGCCAAAGCTGAAAAGTTACTTGCTGTAAGGTCCTCCACTTCCTCCATAGTCATAGGACTGCTGAGATTGCTCGTCGATGCTGTAACTTGTTTGGTAGAAACCGCTGTTTAAGTTATCAAAGCCTGACATGGCCAACGATCTGCAAGAGAAGAGAGACGGCGAACACTGTTTACCCCCTTAGGTCCTCCTTCATTTGTCTGTGGTCCTCTGCTTAAGAAGACAGAAAGCGTTGCTGGAACCGCGATCAGCATGTGGGGGTGGGGGTGGGGGTGGGGAGAGCTGCGGCCCCAGAAGACCCTTGGACACTGCGGAGCTGACAGGCCTGCGGTAGGGGCGAGGTCCTGCGGAGGCGCCGCTGCACCGAGAGGGAAAACAGCGGCGGCGCAGCCCAGGGTCTTGAGAGGGAGTGGGGGGATCTGAGGGAAAGAGCACAGCCCGCGCCAACAGACCACGTAGCCGGCTCGCACAACTGCTGCCAGACGCCGAGAGGGGTACAGGGGCCGGGGACACTCACCAAACGCTCCCCCGGCGGCGGCTGCAGCTCCAGCGGCCCCTAGTAACCCCCCAAAACTCAGTTCCAGACCCTGCAGTAGCCCTGTTGCTACGTGTCACCGGCCCAAAGAACTGCTTCCGGGGCACGCCCGCCCGCGCAGGCGTGCGAGCAGGCTTTGCGCAGTCGGGTTTGGTTGAACACCCGGGTCGTATGAGTGTGTGTATGACCGGTGGGGGCGGGATGTACCGATGAGCGGACTTGATTGATTCGTCCTGACACGGGCCAATAGGGAGCAGGGAGCCGCTTCCGGCAACCGGGTTAGCGGTGGAGCCAGGAGTGTGAGTTCTGGCGATCAGGGGCTGGTTCCTAGTTAGGAGGGAGCAGTTCTCCTAATGTTGGGCAGGAGGAAGAACAGAAACGCTGAGCGACTCGGGCAACACCTCGGAGTCTCTGGACTCGTTGATTCAGGGGCTGCACTGAGGATTTTATGTCTATTATTTAGTCGTTATAGCCTAATGGCTTTGTTTTTGTGAGTGAGTCTAAGTTCATTCTGTGTTAGCAGCTGGAAACTTAGAACTGTCTGTCACCAGTAAATACTAAGTGATACTCATTAGCAACTATTGCTGTATATTACTAAGACAAGTGTAAGAGAAGGACCATATGTCCGGTTTTCATACCGTGTGAACTGTCTACGGCTTATTTCTCACATTGTCAAATTTAATGTATCATTTACTTGTGTATAGAGTGCATTACACAAAATTGCTAGTATTTAATCTAAAAAAAACGTTCAGTCTTATTTATTCAGCCTAAGAAGTAATATTTATTATTTGACCAATAAGTCCGTTGGTTTACAATATTTAATTAGGTAAGTTCATATTTAATTTGCTAAGATATTATACCATGGATATATGTGCATACATATTAATGTTTCTATATATGTGTTAAAGTCCATCTCAAATGTCCTATGTCCATTATGCAAACTCTTCCCCAAGTCCTCAGAAAGAAATGTTTAAAAAAAAAATTGAAAAGGCATATGAAGAGCTGTTTTAAAGAATGTTGATACATGAGCCACAGCAACTATGATACCACATACCCATGCTTTTGTTGTAATTTGTATAGAAAATATTGGCAAGCAAAAGTGCTTCATGGAATTTTCCATTTCTTGGAATTTGATGAAAGCAAGTAAGAGTAATGTGATGGTTTGAAGTAAATGTATTCAGGCTGTATTAATTTCCTGGTTTGTTCTAACAAAGTACCACAAATTGAGCAGCTTAGCCAAAAACTGTTTTCTCATTTCTAAAATCCTTAAGTTCAAAATCAAGCATTACAGGATTACTTCTCTTTGACGGCTGTAGAGGAGAATCAACACTTACCTGTCTCCCAGGTTTTGGTGGATACTGCAGACCTCAGTGTTACTGATTTATAAATACATCACCCAACTTCTGTCTTCATGGTCACATAGAACGCTTCCTGTCTTTTCCTGCAGATCTCCCTTATGGCAGGTCTATCTGTGTCCTGAGTTGCCTTTAATCAGGCCAACCATTCTTATGAGGTGAAGGCATTAATGATAGCATTTTTTCTTTGATTGCTTCCATAAAGGATCTTCCTGAAGTTACATTCTCATCGTGGAAATATGGACATTAACGTGTCACTTTGGAAAAACAGTGAATCCAAAACAGCCTATTATTCTCACTCTATTTCCTTGCCCACACATAGACCAAGCCTTTTCCTATACACATTCTCAGATGAACAGTAACCTGAATTTTTTTTCATTTTGATTGTATATCCATGCCAATGTCCATTTGTTGTCAGGATTGCCAAGAGTATTATCCTGCTGAAGAAATTTCAGAGAAGTGGAGTACCCAAGCTGCTCTCTGGTGGTCTTGTTTGCAATTTGGTATAGAGTAAATTCCTCAATTGGGTTTAAAGGTAGTCTAGTGCTTACTGAAGGCAAATACTGAAATGAGATTTTGTCAGTTTCTGAAACAAGAGGCCATCAAACTATAAATGAGCAAAGGCTTGCTGAAAGGAAACACTAATGGCTAAGAATACAAGTTCTTAAGCACAGATATTTTGTATAATTTTTTCCATTTATGCTGATTTTTAAGAATTATAAGTTAGAACTTTTGAAACAATCATGTTTTCACTTTTAATTTTCTCCCTTGGAGGTAAAAGTTGTGGTAGCCTAACCATAATACTTTCCATATACATGGGATTGTTGTGTTATTAAGACTGCTTATTATAAAACCAACTGAATTCTTCCTTAAATGCAAATGAAATTAAACTTTGATTTTCATTAAAGTGTGCATTTGGTTCTGGAAATAAAAGGCAAACACATTTTTGTGTTTTGGTTTTACATTAAGCAGTCAAGGTGCTTTTTACTCTTCTGTATTCCTAATTTCACATAATCTATTGAACATCATAAATCCCTTACTGTCTAAGAGTGATTTCTTCCCCTGTTGGAAGGGAGTATAAATAGATTTTGAGTCTTGATGAGATTTGATTTTAGAAAGATTAACTTAATTTAAAGGAGTATTTTTGAAGGTTTATATGAAGCATTTCTTAGCTCATGAGATGGCTCTGGGTTAAGGCACTTGCTACCAAGGCAAATGACCCGAGTTCTATATCTAGAATCTATGTAGTAGAGTGAAAGAGCAGACTCTGAAAGCTGTCCTCTGACACACACACACACACACACACACACACACACACACACACACACACACACACCTTAACATGTGCCATCCCTCCCCAGAACATAAAAAATAACCTTCATTTCCTTGCCTCTAAATATTCTTCCTGTTAATTCCCACTCGACTTCTGTACTTAATGTAACAATGCCTCTTTTCCTTGTCTGAAATTAAATGTCCCAATATCATGCTCAAATTTTGAGAGAGTCCCCAGAGATTAGCCTAAATTTGCTTAGATAGCTCTAACATAAACAAACAAAAAGACCTCTCTTCACAGAAAATCAGGACAGCAAATGTCTCTGAAAATGACCAAATGCTCCTAATTAGTCTAATTTCACATATGAGAATTAAAGTGCTTAGGAGAGCATCCATGATATTACAGGTGATGTTTAAAAAGAAGTGAAGGGGTGTATTATAAAGGCAGAGCCAAGATTTCAAGTGTAGCCTTGATGTTTTGACATTTTTTTTATCCTCTCAGAGCCCCAAGATTCTAGCTATCAGTTCCCGTGTTATTGCCAGATATGCCCACCTTTCCAAGGGAAAGCCCTCCACTGAGTAGCTTCCTCTGCTACTTTGACAAGCAGCTGCACCCAGCCCAGTATTCAGCCCCTGTATAAGCTAGTGAAGTAAAAATAAGCAGTTTTATCCAGCCGCAGATACAGAGATCACCTCATCCTCTAGATTCTAAAAGCTTCAGCCCTTATTAGTGCACTCTCTTCCTGAGAGTCACCCCAATGTGGCCCACTTGACATACAGTGTTCTCAAAAATCTATACTTGGATACGAGTCATAAACTGTTGCCAATATCATATCCAGTTTAAGGTATAGCATGTGTTCTGTCACCTGGGGCGGCCTCTTATTTCACTAAGAAAATGAGTTAAAGATGATCTAAAGAGGCTGGGAGGTGGTGGCGCACGCCTTTAATCCCAGCACTCGGGAGGCAGAGGCAGGCGGATCTCTGTGAGTTCGAGGCCAGCCTGGGCTACAGAGTGAGTTCCAGGACAGGCACCAAAACTACAGAGAAACCCTGTCTCGGGAAAAAAAAAATGATCTAAAGAGATTTGGTCAATCATGGCCAAAATGGCTGGTGTCAGATTTACCCATTATCATTTTTATCCCTTACAGCTGGTAGATGACAATGATTAGATGCTAAGTGATGGGAACAAACTAATTATACTAGACACTTAATTGGAATGCTTAGTTTATATCCATATTCCAGTACATAAAATAATGCTGTTTATGGTATTTTTTGTTTATTTAACAAATATTTATTGAAATATGTCAATTGCCACATACAATAGACTTCTTGATATTTTAAGCTTGAAAACACTCTAGTCTCCCCTCCCCTGCAGGCTGGCTATAATCTATCCACCTTCTGTCCTTTCCTGGAAAAAATTCTTCCTCAAGGCACATGTGGTAGTTTGAATGAAAATGGCCCCCATAGCTTGTAGTGGGTGGCACTATTAGGAGTGGCCTTGTTGGAGTAGGTGTGGCCTTGCTGGAGGAAGTGTGTTGCTGGAGGCAGGCTTTAAGGTTTCAGATGCTCAAGCCAGGCCCAGTGTCACTTTTTTTTTTCTGTCTGTTCATCTGAATGTAGAACTCTCAGCTCTTTCTCCAGTACCATATCTGCGTATAGGATGTCATGCTTCTTACTATGATGACAATGGACTGAACCTCTGAACCTGCAAATCAGCCCCAATTAAATGTTTTCCTTTATAAGAGTTGCTGTAGTCATGGTGTCTCTTCACTGCAATAACATTCCTAACTAAGACAGCATAAAGCTTGGTAAGGTCACTATGTAGTTTCCATAAAGCCTGACTCAACCATTTTGTGTTTGTGAACTAGAATGTCCAAGTCAGAAAAGGCTCAAGTTTGCAGACTTGCTGTCTATGAGAATGTTTATAAATATCTGCCAATGGACGTCCTTTCTGTTAGTGGTAACAACACTATACATAAGAAGTCTTCATCAGTTTCCATGACATGATCTTAATCACTGGTGTTCATGGAACATAGGGGAACTGGGGAATAGTGTATCTTGAAAATCCTTTGAGCTGTATTAGAACAGGATTAGTGGATCCATGCCTAGAGGAATCTACAGAATCACTAATTTAATTTCCAGGTCATTTATTTCTAAGTTCCTCTGACATATTCCTGAACACCATTATCCTATGTTTGAGTTATCTATTATTTATAAAAAAAATGAAAGAGTAAAAACCAAAACATCAAAACTTTATGGCTTTGAACACCTGTTTTCACATTTGAGTCTCTCACAAATTTGTAGATTGCAGGGGCTTGCCAGGAACAGCTGGCCTTTGTTCCACACAGCTTCAGTTGGGCTTGAAGGCAAGGTAGTATCTGAAAGTTCACTTGGCACAGCCATATCTGAATGGAATGGCAGAAGTCATAAAGCCAGCACAGCTGCTTGACAAAGACCCAACAGAGCTGAGCCTCATGATGGCTGCCATGCCAACTTTGGTTTTCATATCCACCTGTTACATACTTGGGGCACTTTTAATATTTGTACAATTTGGGGATATTAGATTGATGGAAAATTCCTTATGAATCATTTATGCCTTCTCCCAGAAATGCTGCTTCTAAGCTTCCCCAGGAAAGTCCTGAACATACTATGCCTCCGCTGTTAGGGGAGATATCCTTATCTACTTGAAGGTCTTCCTTATGCCTTGGAGGTTGTGACACATAAAGAAGCCAGAGGTCTCTTCATGAGGTTATGAGACATTCTTGAAACATCTGTCCCTGTGCTTACTCAGGAACAAGATATTCAAAACAAGGTAAACTTAAAAAGGACAACATGATTCAGTGGGCTAGAAGAGTTGTCTTGTCCACAGTTCAGATTACAAGCCTCTTCCCAGTGTACACTCAGACAATTATGTGGCACATACCTCTGCCCTACACAGAGACATACTGATGAGCAAAGTATGGAGTGGAAAGATGATAAAAATATGAGATGCCAGAACCTCCCTTTCTTAGAAAAGTGAGCACATGCAGAGTCACGGTAATGTCATATGACCAAGGAACAACAGAATGCCAGGATTAGACATACAGACAAATTCTATAAAGTTATAAACATTGTATTATGCCAGAATTTGAATAAAAACTACAGCAGCTTTTGCCTCAGGATTATTCCTGGGCATTCTGACCATTAAGAGTTAATAATACATTGCTTAGGACATGGCAAAATGCCCAGGGTGGCTTGAAGATTTTTGTTTTGGTCTAGTGTTCTTGAAGCAATGAAAGCTACCAGCCTGAGAACAGGCTGTCGTATGCCTCTAGATTCTCAAAAATTGGGTTATGGGGTTAATGAATAAAAATGATAACTTTGTTTATTAATGATGCCAAAACTTGAGGTAAAATGATTGGAAATGACAACTCTGTTCTGTCATAGTTTATTAATGATGACTAGAAGATGAGCAAGAGGAAATAAAACATGTCCAAAACCCAAAATGATATGATCTATGTTTTGGAACATCATGAATGTATCCCTCTTACCAAAGTCTATATAAATAAAGAAACACTCTGACTGCTAGTCAGTCAGGTTGCAAGATTTTCCCAACCACCATGGCCTGGCTCACTTCCTTCCCCCACTGACTCTTTACACCTTCTGCAGGATCCATCCACAGCCAGGGATGGCTCCTGGCATCCACTCATATCTAGAACTGTGATGGGAGGGGATTATCCAGAGCTGTCAATCAGAGCATCCATACGTGGCTTCTTTAAGTGACTTGAACCTTCTCCAAATGCAGTGGCAAGATTCCTGGGACATTCTACAACACCCTTGAAAGTCTCACTGCATATGTATCCATTGACAGGAACATGTCTCTAAGACTGGCCCTGACTCAAGAAAAGTGGAATTAGATTTTACTTTTTCGTAGGAACACTGTCAAAGATTTTTCTTTTTTACATGCTTTAAAATTACCTCCTTCTGATAGGATGAAAGTGGGAAAGAACAGCCAATATGTTATAATCAGAGAAGCTGGGATTCATTCGTAGAATATCTACCCAGAAGTCCCTCTTCTAAAAAATATTTCCAAAAGATGTAAAATCAGCCCCTTGCACAGACAATTGTACTATACTGAAGTACTATTCTAAATAGCCTAGAAATAGAAACAATCTAAATCTACATCACTGGATAGAGAAATTGTGCATACACACACACACACACACACACACACACACACACACACAGCATATACACAAAAGCCAGAGTGACATGTTATTCTGGTTATTTAAGCTGCTATTTGTAATAACGTGAATGAAACTGAAGATCAGACAGATATTAAAAACCCTGCATGCTCTCTTCACTTGTAAAATGTAAAAGCCTAGATAACTTGAATATATAAAAAAATAGATGGTTACCAGAGGCAGAAGAAGAGGGATATTGGAATATGTAAATAATTACATATGCAGACTGAATAGGATTATGGCTGTATGGTGCTCTTGGAGTTCTAGGTAGTTTGTTTTTGAGAATTTCCTATGTGACTACAATATTTACATAATTTCCCTTTTCCTCTCTCTAACTCTTCCCATGTACCTCCTTTACTCCCTCTCGAATTTATGACCTCTTCCTACTATTGTGGATTTGGTCACTGGGATTGAATAACCTATCAGAGGTTCATCCCTGAAGAACACTGTAGTGAGTAGCTGTTCCAGCTTTGACCTGGAAGTACTACCCCCATTGAGGCTTCAGTAACTGTCACACTTAGAAGGTGGAACCGAGAGAGGAGCCCTGAAAATCTGAGATCCGGATGTGCCAGCTCTCTTGGTTCCTGGATCCTGGATGCTGGAAGTAGACCCAGCGGAGTTCTCCAGAGAACACCGCTGGACTGCTCTTCACCTTTCCCAGACCCTGTAACCTATCCCTTCACTTGTAAGTTATGCCACAAAATAAACCTTCCTTTTAACTACATGGAGTCACCTTAATATTTCTACCAATAGAACACTGGTTCCTCCTCTCTCATGAACTATTGATTTCTCATAGCTCTTCACGTAGGGGTGTGTTCCTGTGAGATTTCCCTCCTCCACAGTGGCACATCAACTGGTGGTGTCATGTTTCACTAGGAGTAGATTTTAAGGTACTGCCATTACAAAGGACAGTGACTGACATGATGTACATTTTTCATTGCTTTACTTAGTGTATGTCACTACATATATGATATAAAGCTTCATATGATATGACTTAAATTTATATAATAAGCATAGGAAAACCTAAGAACAAATAAGAGAGGGGTACAGGGCACAACCCACCCTCAAGTAAGAATTCTAAATTTGTCTTAGTCCCTGAACTGTGAGTGAAGGATGACTTCAAGGTTGACTGTGTTGATGGTTCTCTTGCAGTTCTGGAGTCAAGTCCCCACAGCTGTTATGTGTATCTAGAGATGATATTCCATTGCTAAGGAATTATAATTTTTGCAGAGTTATTCCTCATGAAAATGTGGCCTCTACATCAAACACTTTCATTATGGAACCACTGACTCTGGATCGCTAGTCTGTTTCATGTGTCCCATGCATCAAGTTACACTGAGTATTTGCTGTTTAGTTAACTTAAGGTTTCCATGATATTAAGATGATGCCATTTTCTTGAATTTCACATCAGCACAGTGTTTATCCCATTCGTCTTCTGCCCCCTACCAGTTCTGATGTCCTCTTTCCATCCTATTTGTATATAATTTTCAAATCTTTTGGAATATAAGAAGGAAAAGTATTTTATTCCTTCACCACATGCACTTCATTATACAAATGAGAAAAAGATGACTCAGGATGTGTGAGACTTATCTGATGTCACACATCCAGCTAGAACTGTAAACTATGTGTTACTGCTCCCTCACATGGCTTTAAAATACACCTAGAAACACAAGACAGTCTTCTTCATTGAAGGTCAGGAACCATTTCTAGAAAATGGTGGGTGTTCAGAAAATATTTGCTAATATATATGTAAATGTATATACCAAGTTTTATTTATTGAATCATCCACTGACGGGCAGTGGGTTGCTCCCACTTTTTAGCCCTTGTGAATAATTCTGCCATGAACATGCATGTACAATCTGACACATTGATTTCAATTCTATTGTGTATGTACTTAGATGAGATTGGGTACAGTCAAGAGTGGTATGGCTGTAGACAATCAGAAGTGCTAGAACTTAAGGTAATTCTATGTTTAAGCTGGTAAGAAACTACCATATTATCTTCCATAGTGGCAGTAGCATTTTACACTCTAAACAACAATGCACGAAGGTTTTGATTTCTCAGTCTCCTGGTCCATGCTTGTTTCTTTTCTTCTCTCCATACCAACACACAATGGGATGAAGTGATGCCTCATGGTAGTTTGATTTGTATTTTCCTAAATAATCATGATATTAAGCATATCATGCCTCTTTGGAGAAATGTATGTTCAAGTCATTTGATAAAAAGAGACACTTAGGTTCATCAACTTTCTCCACATACCATGAAATTATTAGCAAATAATAAAATCTGTTCCCCTTGATGTTTGATATACTATGCCACCATTTATCTTGGATCTAAGTATAGTGATAAAATATTTCTCAATGAGGTAGATACTGTCTTTAGTGTGCAGAAGACAAGGGTGCAGACAAGTAAGTGACTTATTCAGAGTTACATGGCTTTAAGTAGTAGAATCAGAATTGAGAGGCAGGCTTGGAATCTATAGCCTTAACTGTAGCATGATGTTGCCTCTCTTACACCCACTTAATCTTCTCAAAGTATCCTCTGTGTCTTCCTTTGCTGTGATCCTGATGGTCTCTTCTGCATGAGATTATATTGTAGATTACTGAATATCTAATGCAAATTTCTCACATTATAACAAGGAGCTCATTACCTGAGTCAATCCCTACTGATTATGTCAATATCTGAGGTTCACTTTTTAGGAAAGACATTCAGAACCCTCATTTGGCCAAGCCAGCAAATAAATAGGGCTTATTTCAGTATATACAAGCTACAGCTTATAAAGGGAAAACCATAAATATGAGGTCAGTTTTACCAATGTTGTGTTAGACTTCTACAAAATAATGGTGGGAGATAATAAATTACAGTCCTCATCCAGAGCCTAAGGGAACATGACTGAAAATTTAAATAGTAAATTATTTGTGCTAGTAATCAGAACTATGCATCATCCTGAACATCAGTTCTTTTCTGTGTTAAGCTCTTGAGTGATCTTGTAGTTTTAAGAAATAGTTGTAAGGTCTCTTAAAGTAGGAGCTTTGAACCAAGTTTGCTTAAGGCAAACACTATGGACTCCTTGTTTTGCCTTTAGCATATTCCGAATTAACAAGGAAAGGTTATTTGCCCAATGTATTTTAAAGGTGTCATACCTTGCAAAAAAATAATCTAAATGAGAATATTTTTTGCAATTTTCCATCTAGAGATGTCATGCTTTATTGTAGTGATGGAAGCTATACTACTAATAGATGGTTCTCAATAAAGAAAGGGTGAGGAAATGAGATGTGTGTTTTAGCCACTTATTTTGGAATATTACCCATAAAAACTTTTCTTTGTCTCAGTTTCCTTACCATAAAAATGACACACACACATGCATGCACAATGGGAATGTATTAATTCATGTATCCATTGACTGGCTTTTCATTGAAAAGCTATTGTATCAGTGCCAGATGTCGGTGATGGGCTATGACAGTACAAGGAAACCCTATTTCTTCCTTTGCAGAAGTGTTTTGTGACTTCCTAAGAAGATGAGCACAAACAACTATTCACCCCAGAAAGGGCACAGACAACAGACCCAAGAAACACTTGTGCCCAAAGATAACTTAATTGAACTGATGACAGGTTACAGGAACATGGCAGACTCAAAAGCATTGCTGAAAAGTCCACCCCAGCATGATAGACACTTCTGCCAGCCTCCCTGGAGCCCCCTGAATATCAGACAGCTTGGTCAGCACGAGAGTTTCCTGTCCCCAGCATCTGTCAGACTTAAAACCTTGGGGGAGGGGCCCTGGAAATATTACAGTTAACTGAGCTGGTTGAGCAAACCAGGCAAGTTGCACAAGCTTCTTTCCCCAGGAGGAAAGGTTTCAATCCAGAGGAAATGGCTATGCAGCAAGAGATTAGAATATCAGTGGTGGGTACAGATATGATTCAAATGAACATTCTTCAGGTAATCATAACACTCATTAGAACATTTCCTAAATTCCATATAAACAGAAACTTAATACCACATAGGACACAAATCTTATGCATGTAAGAGATATGAAAAAAAAATCACTTACTGGCTCAAATAATTTTTCCCAAGATTCTTTTTCCCAGCCATGGATTGTAGATCACTTATGAGAATTTTTTTGTCAATGACAATGCCTTGTTCTGATTTATTATTGTTCTAATAATTACTATGTTAATTGAATACAGATATTCAAGTGGTATTTTAAATTTCATTTTCCTCTCATTTTTGAACTTTCATTGTTTTTATTTAAATAGGGAAAGGGTGAAAGTAACAGAGTTTCATCTTAAAGTCCAGAATATAAATTATAATATCAGTACGATCTTCAAATTAAACTTCCAGAATGATGATAAGAGAGAGAAACGACTTCTTTTCAAAGCTTTAAGTTTAAATTTTATTGACTGAGCATGTATAAAGACGTGGGAAAAAGATGTTAATGACTCAAGGTTAGCAATAAGTGGACTTTTAATTGCTTCTTTATAAAATAAGTTCAGGTGTCCCTAAGCAGCGTTGCAGGTATAGGAGGAGGCTGCTTTCTGAGAGTCAGCTAGGAGCTTGCTACAGCATTCCCACGAGCAGTGCTCTGTCCCAGGGTGAGATTTCATGAGAAAACATTTCTTTTTTCACACATCATTTCTTTCACAGCCACCCTCTCTTCACCCATCGACCTTCCAGGAGAGAATACGGTTGGATTAGTAGACAGCACTCTTCTGAGTGTGGAGCTCCCATGCTGGTAAACTGGAAAATTCCATATCTGGAGTTGTTGTTCACAAGGCAAGGAAAGAGGCAGGTTCTGGTAGTCTCCACTTTCTTGCTTCTCAGGACAATTGAAAGTGGCTAAGCAAATGTTTTGATTCCTAACAAACCTGTCCAAATCTTAGATGTCACCTGTTTTACTATCAATATGCTTCTTCTTTGCAAAGTGTCCTTTGCCAGGACTTAAGCAAAACCAGTAACCATTTACCATGCACCTCTCCCAGAATTTCAGTTGTCTGCAGAATGCAGACCATTTTACCATCAAGGTAAAAATGTACTACAGCTTCTCTTTTGTTATATCTCTTGATGGAAATAAGATGAGAAAATAGTTTCAGAAATTTATTGCCCAGTAGAATTTAAAGTTATACATCTGGATGTGGGCTTTCTAATTCTAAACTTTTCTTTGAACTCCTTAAGGATATTTTACCAAAAGTGTTCATTCAGCAAGGTAGGTAGGAGACAGGGCATTTCAAACTCTGGCAAATGCCATTGAGTGGCTTCAATAAAGAATGGGAAGGTGTTCAAGTGTCCCCAACGCTTCATTGTCTACAGAATAAATTTAGCAAGGCAGTGACTAACCAATGAATAAAGAAGTGAATTGTGAATGGTAAGAATTAGGTGGTAGGGAATGGGCAGAACTTGAAATTCCATTGGGGTGATGTAATGTCACCCTTCCCAGCAAGTGCCCAGCATTACAACTCATAGGAGTTGAGAATCAATACCAACTTGACCTCTTCCTTGAAGAGACAATCTTCCTATACAGAAGTTTCAAGGAGAAGAGAGAAGGCTACCTAAGTACACTTTAACTAGAGGTAAGTCCCAACACCATGCTGTGTTCATATATGGCAACCTCAGTGTGTGCACCATTGATTTGCAGATACTTTGATAAAAATGATGAATAAATGCTGTGTTATAATAAGGCACTCATTTAGAATTTTGGAACCTTCTAAATGATTCTGATATCTTTCTTAAGGAATAAATAGTCTACCATCTATTTATGCAATATGACACTGTTTTGAAATTTGGATGAATTTGTCATCTCTAGGAAAAAATGCAAACGGTACAAAGGAATTCGAGTATGATTCCAGGGAATCCATGTGTTTTGTAATGCTCCCCTGGGGGCCAGGGTTAAGAATGCAAAAGTTGTTGATCCAGCTGGGATCTCCCGCTCCCCCAAGCTCTCTTTCCCTCGACCCTCGCCCTTCATTACCCCCACTCATGTCCAGGCTGTTCATGTAGATCTCTTCCATTTCTCCGTCATTTGGCGATCCCCGTGTCTTTCTTGGGGTCCTGTTTTCCAGGTAGCCTCCCTGGTGATGTGAGTAGCAGTCCAGTCATCCTTGTTCCACATCTAGTATCCTCCTATGAGTGAGTACATACCATGTTTGTCTTTCTGAGTCTGGGTTACCTCACTCAGGATGATTTTTTCTAGATCCATCCATTTGTCTGCAAACCTCATGATGTCATTGTTTTTCTCTGCTGAGTAGTATTCCATTGTGTATATGTACCACATTTTGTTTATCCATTCCTCAGTTGAAGGGCATCTAGGTTGTTTCCATGTTCTCATGAAGACCACATGAGAATAGGAAGAAGCAAAGTGCTAGAGAGGCCCACAGAAATCCACAAAGATACCCCCATAACAGACTGCTGGCAATGGTTGAGATACAGCCCGAACTGACCTACTCTGGTGATGGGATGGCCAAACACCCTAATTGTCATGCTAGAAACCCCATCCAACTACTGAGGGATCTGGATGCAGAGATCCATGGCTAGACCCCGGGTGGATCTCTGGGAGTCCAATTAACGAGAATGAGGAGGGTTTATATGAGCGAGAATTGTTGAGACCAAGGTTGGATAAAGCACAGGGACAAATAGCCAAATGAATGGAAACACATGAACTATGAACCAATGGCTGAGGGATCACCAATTGGATCAGGCCCTCTGAATGGGTGAGACAGTTGATTGGCTTGATCTGTTTGGGAGGCATCCAGGCAGTGGGACCGGGTCCTGTGCTCATTGCATGAGTTGGCTGTTTGAAACCTGGGGCCTATGCAGGATCGCTTGGCTCGGCCTGGGAGGAGGGGACTGGATCTGCCTGGACTGAGTCTGCCAGGTTGATCTCAGTCCATGGGGGAGGCTTTGCCCTGGAAGAGGTGGGAATGGGGGGTGGGCTGAGGGGAAGGTGAGGAGGGCCGGAGCGGGGAGAACAAGGGAATCCGTGGCTGATATGTAGAACTGAATTGTATTGCAAAATAAAAATAAAAATTAAAAAAAAAGAATCCAAAAGTTGAAAACAAACCGTGCTAGGTAATGCGGGTATTTATGGAAGACAGTCTTCTTTTCCCAGTGACTGTGTTACTGTGCACACGGCTTTGAGGTTATCATCTGCTGGTTTTGAGGGGTTACTCTGCCAGCATCCCTCCTTTTGTATCATACCATGGTACAGTCATCTCATTTTAATTGATAGATCACCACGTTCCTTACCCATCGTCTTCTTTTTCTTTCCTTTCCTAAGTGGCTCTAAAGACTTCACGTAGCTCCTGTGTCAGGACTACTGTGTGCAGGATAAGGCTGGCAAACCACAGTAGGGGAAGTCCACCGGAAAGCAGCCCCAGGGAGCCATGGGTTAGATGTGGGTAACCAGACCCAGAGAGAGCAATGAATCATATGAACACAAAGGAACATGCCTGCTCTCGATGACTCCTCACCCCTTAGTCACTGTTCCCTTCCTGTCTCCTTTATTATTACCTGGATTACAGTTCCGATGACCACACTGAAATTATTTGTTTACAAGTTTGTCTCTTTTACTAGAATATGAACAATTACAAAGCAGAGTCCCTGCCTTATTTATCTCTGTACCCAGATTCAGTGTCTGGGTTAAGAATGCTGGTTTTGGAATCTGACGTTACACTGAAACTGATGTCTGTATCCTTACTTACTCAAGCAAGAAACTTATCTCATTCTTCATCTCTTCCCTTCCTTCCCCTCCCCTCTCTTCCCTTCCCCTCCCCTCCCCTTCCCTTCCTTCCCCTCCCCTATTTCTGGCTTGTCCTCCATATCTCTCTGTTTTCTTTTGTGGTGTGTGTGGGGTGTGGGGGGGTGTGGCGGGGGGAGTGCGTGCCCATGCATGCACACACAGTGGCCAGAGGTAAACATCTGCTGTCATCTATTGCTCTTCACTTTACTTCTTGGAACAAGATCTGCTCTAGATTACTTTCTGTTCTGTGATAAACACCATAACCAAAAGCATCCTTTTGGGAGGAAAAGATTTACCCTTCCAGGTCTCAGTCTATCACTGAGGAAAGTGGAGGCAGATTCTCATCAAGCAAAGTAGGGACCATAGCAGAATATTGCTTACTGGCTTTCCCCCAGGCTCACATTTAGCTCCTTTTCTTGTAGAGCCCAGAACTACCCACCCAAGGATGGCACCACCCACAGTGGGCCAGCCCCTCCCATCAAGGAAATGTCCCATAGACACGCTCTGCTCACAGGCCAGTTTGATGGAGGCAATGCTTCAATTTGTCCTTCCCAAGTGTGTCAAGTTGGACAAGATTAGCCACAGCAAGGGACTCTCACCAAACATGGAGCTAGGTTTCAGCTAGGCTGACTGATCAGCAAGCTCTAGTGATGGACCCATCTGCACCCTCCCAGCACTGGAGCAATAAGAGGATACTGCCATGTCCAGCTTTTACATGAATGCTAGGAATTCAAATTTAGATCCTCATGCTTGTGCAAGCCCCTTACTCACTGAGCCATCTTCCCACACCCTCTGTTATGATGCTCCTATTTTCTTACATAAAAAAGTGCTACTTAATAAGACGTATTGTTTATGAACGTTAGTTCCCACGGCCGCGGTCAGCATGCCTTGGCCACAGAGGTGGTTACGTCATCAGCTGCTGCCAGGTGCCTTTCACGTCAGCTATGAGATTCGTGCAGCATTTAAAAGTGCCGGTCCCTCACAGTCCTCTCTCTTTCCTCTCTTGTTCCTCTCTTGTCTGCTTTGTCTGTCTGTCTGTCTGCCTTTCTCATGTCCCCACTCCAAGATGGCCTTTCCCTCGTTCCCTTCCCCTCTTCCCTGAATAAAACTTTTGCTCTAATTCTGTTGCTCGGGGTGTGTTCTCTTAGGGGCACCCCTTGGCAGGCCTGCCGAAGGTACCCACATTCTGCGTTTTTATCCTTTCAGTGAAGAGTAAGTGAAATAATGGGTAGCACAGTGGTGGTCACTGAGTAGTGATTCAGTAGTTGGCATCTACTCGTATATGTGTTAGTATCAGTACTGACAGTACTAATGTGTTCTTGTTCACCTGCTTGTACAAAACCTGTGTAGGGTAAAAAGAGCATTTTGCCTCTATTTTTCCTTGTTCTCTCTGCCCCCTGCTGTTGATGTCCCTTCCATTCAGCATGGTAATGGATGTCTCCCTCACCTGGCTATTTTTCCTACAAATACTTGTTATCTGGCATTTAACATATTTCTTCATTTCTTATCCATGATGCCAACTCCATAAAGACACTTTGGCTGTCTGTGTGTTTATTTCTGTATTTTCACATCACAGCAATGCCCAACACATGGGACACTCTCAACAAACATTTATTGAATGAATGAATGAATGAATGAATGAAAATACACATCATGATGCATATAAAAGTGATCCTTGCAAATTGTCATTTTACATTTAGTGCATATAATCCTCACTAGAATTAAACATTAAATACTTGTGACTCTCACCAGTGTCATGCATTAAACACATGTGACCATCACTAATATTATGCATTAAATGCATGTGACCTTCATTAGTGTTAAGCATTAAATGCATATGATCTTTACTAGTATTATGCATTAAATGCATGTGATCCTCACTAGTGTTGTGCATTAAACATATAATCCCCACTAGTGTTCTGCATTAAATTCACATCATCCTCACTAGTGTTATCCGTTAAGGGCATGTAACCCTCACTAGGGTTATACATTAAACACATATAATCACATCACTAGTGTTCTGCCTTCAGTGCATGTAATCATCACTAGTGTTAGTCATTAGGCAGATGCAGCCTTCACTAGTGTTAGTCATTCAGAACATGCAACCTTCACTAGTGTTATTCATTCAGTGTATGTAGCCCTCACCAGTGTTATTCATTCAGCACATGTAACTCTCACTAGTGTCATACACTAAGTGCTTGTGACCCTCATTAGTGTCATACACATTTGTTGAAACTGCTGCGTAAGCTGAAATGGCTGGAACTTCAGTGTCAAAGCCACTCCCCTTAGTAGGCTACGGATGAAAGCATTTGGTGGAAGTCTCCTGCACTGAGCAGGGACTGTAGACTGAGGGGGATGAGTTCTGTATTACACCGTGGAAGTGGCTCTGTTGAGCAACTTACTTCTCTGTCATTCTTGTCAGAAACATGTCTACTCATTTTCACAGAACAAACTCAAACTCCTTGTCATCTGGCCCACTGGTCCCCTACAGATGATTCTAGCAAGATTGGACCATTCACTGTTCATTTCCTGACACCTGCCATCCTCCGGATTCCCCCTAACACATAGATGTGTTTGCCTTTCTTCTCTGTACATAGACCCTTTTCCTCTGTTCTTCAGAGTCCACCTGTATAATTGCAACCTTGCTAGCCGTGACCTTTCTCCAAGCCTTCACTCTACTCACTCCTTAAAGCTTGAGGACAGGCAGCTTTGTTCCTCCTGGGCTTCCTGGTCACCTCACCTCCCTACACAGATGGACCTGTCTCTAGGTTGTGTGCCTAGTTACTCTGAGGACCTGGACTCACTTTTGTTTCTACCATTCTGTAGGACCAGGCTGTCAGTTACTGGTTCCAAGTAAATGCCTGGATTTATACCTATATGTATTATTATAATCTTTATTAGCAGAGAGACAATTTAAGGCCTGCCTATGACAGTGTGCTACAAGTTATTGAGGGTTTTCTTTTTTGTAATATGGTCAGTACAGGAGAATTTCCTTTTTCTTCCTTTTATAAAAGGCCAAGCAGTGAATTAGCACATGTGTGAAGTTGAACTTGCATTAATGTTTCTTGAAGCTACACTACACTTGAGAAGTGGTCAGTTTCTTAAAAGGTCTGGAAGGGTATTTCAGGATGATGTACCAGGGGGGCTTTCATTGCTCACCTTGTTTGGGGGTGGTTTGAGACTTAGGAAGTATGGCGATACAAATAAACCAAGCTTCCCTTCAGGATCCCAAGTGGATGAGCAGTGTTGCTCAGGACAGCTTCCTAGTGCCTTGTGCAAGAAACTGTTCTCACACTGCCCCCTTCTGTCGCTCTGGATTGTTAATACTGGTGACTTCCCCGGTCTGGCTTGGTGGGATTTTCAGTTTCAAGAAATGATTGTTAGAGGCAAGGACAACGAACATATGTTCAACGTGCTATATATTTTATTCCTTCAACTTCTCCCTACATATAACTGGATCATTAAATTTCATAGTGAGGTACTTCTTCAATTACATTCTAACTGGAGACTGTACACAGGGTAACAGATGAGGTCAAGGGTTGCAGCAAGGCTAATTATACACACATTTATGTTCAGTGTGGCCTCCTTGATTTCTTTATTTCCCAGGCTTTGAGATTTCTTACCTTAGAAGTCAGAGCACAGACACTGTGCGGTGCACTGTGGCTGTTTCATTGGTGACAGAAATTTTTGGTTTTAAGAACAGTGTAAAAGCCGTGAATGTTGGTCCTTCATATGTCAAGAGCATTACCACTTCTGGGACTGTCCTTGTGTGTGAAAGGTGCATCTCAGGACTCTTCCTTAGTTATCCATCTCTTCTCCTTTCCTCATGAGCCTATTTGAATATATCTCTGAAAGAAGTGAGAGCATGTAGCAGAGGGCTTTGAGCCTGCACTGAGGACTTTCAACTAATATATGCTAAGATCCGTTTTAAAGATATGAAGTTAACTGATGAAATATTTATAAAGATAACACTGTCAGCTTGTGTTTAATGAACTGGGATGACATAGTTTACAAGCAAGGAGAATGTCAGTGAATTCAGGCAGTACTGTTGTTCCCTGTAACTCCCTGGTACACCTACAATCTCAGCCAGCTTCCCTTCACCTATTCTCCTTCACTCTACACTGAGCTACTTGTGGTGTATCACTGGATCCCTGTGCTTCATTTTGCTCACTTCCCTGCAGCCAGGGCTGCTATTCTAACAATCTATTACCACCACATTAGCCCAAGTGGTATTTTAAAAAGTAAGTGAATACAAAAACCTCACTTGATGCTTACGTAGAATGAAATCTATACTTGTAGCATGTGGTAGATGAGACTCCATGTAGCTTTGCCCCATCTTCTTCTCAGGCCACCCTGTTCTCTTTCTACCTCTGGATCCCAATTTTCCAAGTGTCTCAGTTCCTTCAACAAATCCAGCTTAGCCTTATCTGAGCATCACTCCTGGAACACAGTTTCCAGAAAAATCACATAGCCGACTCTTTGTCTCAGAGTTCCAGCTTACAGTATTTATCCACTTCTTCTTGGACTCACCCAACACATCATTTCATGAGCCCCATTTCTGTGTTACAGACCGTATAACTTTTGGGGATTATCTTGATTATTTATTTGTTGACATTTTTAGGATCTATGGTTGGGATCTATAATGGAAGTTTCATGAAGCAAAGACCTGTCTACCTTATTTGTCTCTGGGTTCCCAGATTGAGCAGGTAGCCTGGCTCGTGGTAAATTATCAAAAATTATTTATCAAGCAAAAAAATGTGTTAAAGAAACAAAACACAAGATAAACAAATGGAAAAGAACAGACATCTGAAAGAATTGTAGTGAGAACAAAGTGACTTGATTTGGTTATTGGAGATTGAGGACCAGTGGAAAGATGTACCTTGTGTATGCCAAATACCCTCTGAAGGTCCGAGTGTTAACTATCTGTTCCTCTAGTATTGGGAGGCAGTTATTTTGAGAAGCAGAGTAATAGGTTTTCAGGTCACTGCTGATGACCTCGTAAGGGGCTTATGAGACCCTGGCCTCTTCCTCTTTTGCTCATTGTTTTCTGACTTATGGTATAAGGTGTTTTACTTTGACAAACACTCCCACAACTTTGTGCTGATTTTCTGTAGTCACAAAGCAACGGGGCCAATTGAATATGGAGTAGAACCTTCAAAACTGTGAGCTAAAACTATTCTTTTACACTATGTAACTTAATTGTTTCAGATATGTTGTTATAGCAATGGAAAGTTGGATGGGGAAATTAGATAATGAATTTTCACTTAGCCAGTGGAAAGAGGCCCGTGATGCCATTAACACAATGAAGAACTTAGTAGAATAAAATGATGTAATGTTAAGAGGACTGATCTTATGTTCTGTAGTCCATGTGAAACTGAGAAAAGATCGAAGCCAATTATATAAATTTTGAAATCATTTTCATAGTGTTGATGGTCCATTGAGATTGAATTAGGTCAGCAGAGAGGAGTATGAGTTTGACATAAGTCAGAAGAGGGGAGTATAAAGAAAAGGTAGAAGAGGGGAGTGTTAATTTCTTTTTGTACAGGGTACCACAATGGGACAAGTGGCATCCAACATTGAAAGAGTAGAGTCTGGGAACTATGGGACCAAAGATAGTCAAGAATGACAATTTGGCAAATAACTATTATGTTATCCAGATGCAAACAACTGTGGCAGTCCTCTACAAGGGACCTTTTGACCTACCCAAACAATATTTTGGTCTGAGGCTATGCAACCCCAAAGGAGATTAATGGAACTTTGTTTCCTTTGCTTTGAATCTGTACAGGGTCCTGAGGAAGATGCCAGTATTAGTGAACGGCAGTACCCATGCTTTCATAGAACCAGTTACATAAGTTGGGTTTTGGGGGGAATATATTTACAAAGACACTAAGCATCAGGGAAGTGGTAGAGACAACCTGTAGTTGTCGAGCTGGTATTATGGACTAAATGGTGAATGAAGCACTCAACACAGATTATCTTACTAGTTCTTACATCTCTGTAGAGGAAGTACAGCTGTTGTTGCACAGGAAGAAAGCTTGTGGTAGAAGACAGAGGCCCCAAATGGCCTGATCTCAAAGCCCATTCCTTTAATCATGATTTCCTACTACTTTGCTGTGTGGAAAGCAATAATTTTTATGTGTTTATTTTTATTTAATTAGCATGCACAGTGTTCTACTAATTACGACATTACTAATAAAATTTGTTTTGTTGATCCTCTCTTCCCCTCTTCTGCCCCACTCTTGCCTGGCCTGCCCCATGTCTTTCCACCAACCCATCTACAGCATCCTTTCTGCTTCTTCCATGTCTGTCTCACATGTTATACTGCCTTCCCCCACTTCTTCAGCACCTCTTTTTGCCCTCGCCTGGTTTCCTAGCTTCATGGCTACACCCACCCACACTCCATTTATATGCACACCTATAAACATTGTAAACTAGTATTTCCATAGGAGCAAGAACATGGGATGTTTGTCTTCCTGAGCTCTAGTAACTTGGTGTAATATAATACTTTCAATTTATATCCAATTACTGAAATTTTCAAATTTTCATTTTTCTTTACACTAAATGCAATTCCATTGTGCATATGTGCTACATTTTTGTTTTCATTATCTGTTCATCAGTTGGTGGTTATCTAGGCTGGTTCCTTTCCTCCCTACTGTGAATAATGCAGCAGTAAACATAGATGTATGTGATGGCTAACCTTGGTTGTTGACTTGCCTACATCTGGAATCAACTAAAACCCAAGGTGCTGAGCATTCCTGAAAGGGATTTTCTTTATTATATTACTTGAAACATTAAGACCCATACTAAATATGAGCCACACCTCTTGCTGGCAGCCCACATAAAAGGGCAGGGAAAAAGGGAACTATGCTTTTTACCTCCTTGCTCTTACTCTTCCTGCCAAGTTTATTTATCCCATTGCTGTGGCTACTATTAAATCCTTCTTCAGCATTCCAACATAGACTGAAGACCAACAGCTTTCCATGAATCCTCCAGCACCAGACTGGGACTGCTGAGACACCCAGCCTTGTGAACTGAACAGCTACAAGATTCTTGGTCTTTCAGTTGCAAGACAGCCATATTGTTGGACAATCAGACTACATCCTCCATGACAGTGTAATAAATACCCTTTTAATATTGATATGTGTATTTATTCTCTCAGGTCTGTTACCTTAGATCAGTAGTTCTCAACCTGTAGGTTGTGACCCCACAGGGGTCACCCATCAGATATCCTGCATAACAGATATTTACATTACTATTTATAACAGTAGCAAAATTATAGTTATGAAGTAGCAAAGAGGTATGTTATGGTTGGGGGTCACTACAACATGAAGATCTGTGTTAAAGGATGGCAGCATTAGGAAGGTTGAGAACCACTGCTTTAGAGAACCCTGACTAATAGAGCCTGTGAGTATCAATCTGTGGTAGGATACTGCTGTGTAGCAGTTTCCTCTGAGGTTACAACCTTCCATCTTGGGGAAAGCTCATCAAGACACAGTATTAGAAAGGAGTTAAAAAAATGACAAGATGTTAAGATGGAGGTGAAACTTTCCATCCTGCAAGGAAGCTCCTTAAGCTCAGGAAGTAACCAACTCAGGCTTGAGGAAGTCCCTGAAATGGACCAGACTTACTAGGCTTTACTTCTCTAAGCATTCCAAGTAAGCACTGCTAGGAGATACTTTTAGACAAACTGAACTGCCTGGAAAACAAAGAAAGCAGCCAAGATACCTGGAAAAGGCTTTGACCAACTGAATTGTTTGAGACACTCTAAAACCTGTTGGGCTGCCTGCAAGTTGTCCAGTGAGCTCCAGCTTTCCAGCTTTCATGGGCTGGCAACCATGTTGGCTTGAGCTTTGGTGATGGAGCTGTCTTTGAGTGATTTCTGCTCCTATAAGTAACCCTTTAACATATTCCTATAAGCAATTCCAATTAAACTCATAGTCTTCCCCAGGGAAGAGCACACACATCCATTATCCATTATCGAATGGTCAGTCCTGAAAACACGTGCCTATAACATTATATGGACTGAGTATATTGTAGTTATGTATTTAGGAATATATACATATGTGTATGCATACATATTAATACACATATATACCTATATGTATATACACACGTATATATACATATGTGCATATAGTGAAGAAACTATATATGTATGTTACTAATATATGTACATACACATACATATATTAAAAAAAAGAAGAAGAGCTAATAAATTTGAAAGAGCTAGTATATGGGGATTGGAGGGAGGAAAGGGAAGGGGAAATGATACAATTATATTATAATCTCAAAAAATTTAAAAAAAGTTTATGTAGAGACTGAAGGGAAGCTGCCTAATAAATGTATGAGAGTGAAATAAAAAACAACCCTTCATTGGTTCACTAAGTTGGACTGTGCTAGTGTCAGTATTTTGGACAGTTGTCAATTCACTATCTGGAGTGAGTGAACAATGCATGTTCACTTCTCCCCAGGAACGGTGTCACTCATACAACAGGTGTGGAGCCCTTTGGGTACAAGCCAAGGAGTGGGATAGCTGATCATATGATAGTTTTTAGTTCTTTCTGGATTCTCCACATTGATGTGCATAGTGCGTGCACTAGTTTACACTGCCACCAACAGTGAATTAGGGTTCCTTTTCCTCCACTTTCTCACCAGCATTTGTTATTTGACTTCTTGATCCCAGCTATTCTGATTGGAGTGAGATGGAGTTTCAAAATGGTTTTCATTTACATTTTTTCTTACAGCTAATGATGTTGGAACGCATTTTGAAATAGTGATTGGCCACTTACATTTCCTGATTTGAGAACTCTCGGTTCACTTCGTTAGCTCACTTGTTGTTTGGCAGTTTGGGTTTTTGGGTTGTTTTTTTTTTGGCATATAATTTTTGCATTTCTTTACATATTCTAGATATCAACTCACTGTCTGCGACCTAGCATAGGAAATAGCCTCAAGAATTAATGGAAAAAATCAGTAGTGGTGCACTCCTTTAATCCCAGCACTTAGGAGGCAGAGGCAGGCAGATCTCTGAGTTCAAGGCCAGCCTGGTCTGCAGAGTGAGTTCCAGGACAGCCAGGGCTATACAGAAAATCCATATCTCAAAAACAAAACAAAAGCAAAAACAAAACGAAGGAGAAGAAGGAGGAGGAGGAGGAAGAGGAAGGAGGAGGAGGAGGAGAAGGAGAAGAAGAAGAAGAAGAAGAAGAAGAAGAAGAAGAAGAGGAGGAGGAGGAGGAGGAGGAGGAGGAGGAGGAGGAGGAGGAGGAGGAAGAAGAAGAAGAAGAAGAAGAAGAAGAAGAAGAAGAAGAAGAAGAAGAAGAAGAAGGAGAAGGAGAAGGAGAAGGAGAAGGAGAAGGAGAAATTACGTGGCATTAGGAAAGTTTATGCAAAAGAAACTCTCAGCAGAGTGAGCAGCCAGCCTACAGACTGGGAGAAAGTTTGCCAGCTGTGCCTCAGAAAGTAATTTTTAGTGCTCATGTTACTTCAATATTTCCTGGTAGATTTATTTCCCAAATAACGAACCTGACAGTAAGCCAGACATTTGAAATGAAAGTGGACCAAAACTCTACTGAAGTTGTTGCCTTGTGTTGGTCAAATTGACTCTTATCCTCTCATTAGATATTCTATGTTACTCAACTGCATTGAAGAACTACTAAGACTTATCCAAAGTCAACTTCCCCAAATCATCAGGCTAGTCTTCATTATTAGATCTTTTGAACAGCTGAAATAGGAAGAGTGTTTGAGATTCTCTTAACTCCACCTCCCAGCCTACAAGCATTCTCCTGCTAGAATGCTCACATGAACCATATGGTGCTGTGAGTATTTTACAGTTCTTTAGGTACATGCTACTGTCAGTCTTTGGAAATTATCATTCCTTCTCTGAAAATCTGATGAAATATGCCACAGATTTCTTCTATTTAGCTTTTTCTGTGACAGGAAGCTTATGCTGCTCTATGTGATTCATAGGATTTCTCCTAGGCAATAATTACTTGCTGATCTGGGTTTCTTAGACTATACCCTTAGAGAAATTTGGAGCTGTTACAGTGAAGCTCCCCTGTTACTGTCCAGCATCTTCCTTGGCATTTTGGAGAATCAGCAGCATTTTGGCTCACACCTTTAGCTAGCCATGTTGAACCAGATTGCCCTGGCACACAAGTCATTAATGACAAGTGGGACCTGGTGGGATATGTAAACAGACTGGGAAGTACCACTTCAATGGCCATAGTCTGAAATGGCTGGAAACCAGATATGCGTTAGCTCCATGATCTGCTGCAGCAATGGACTAGCATTTATATACACACATAAACTATTCCTAAGGTCTGGAATCAGATCAGCCTGGAGCAGTTCTAAATTAATTCTAGATAAGTGCCCCTCTGACTTCCAATCCAGGAAATGGTACAAGTGGTCCAAGATGACACTGTCTTTAGTTCATCAATATTTGTTAATGGGCACTTCAAGCTAAGCAAGAGGCTCCTTAGAGTTTCAGTAAGTAACTTTGTCTTTAGATAGCTTTTTGTTTTCCATAGAATACCTGCTTCTTTTTACACAAACTGTTCTTTTTCTTCCTGGTTATCAGTCACTTCCCGAATGCTTTCCTGTGTTAGTCCCTTCTGTGTGGTAAGTTTGCTAAGGAGTCAGTTTGTGTCTGGTTCATTGGTATTGCCTCTGGAGTGCCTGACCTAATTTCCTTTACAAAAGTATTCAGAAACATGGGAGTTGGTGAGTGTTGGTAAGAGAGATGGAAGGGAAAGATGGGTCTGAGAGAAGCCCAAAGCTTCCTTTGTGGAATTTCAGCAGCTTTTCTCATTAAGTGGATCTCTGAGAGAGGACAATGTTGCTTCTGATTAGCCAGAGGCTGTCCTCTTACATCCCCACACTGTGTACGTGTGGTGTTGGGAATAAAAACAAATATACATCCCACAGCCTTCACCCGTGACTGTAGATGATATTTTGGGGCATGCGACTTTGTCTTTATTACAGAACATTAGTTTTCTTAACGTGGACTCTGGTAATACTTCCATTTGACATTAGTAAGTGTAAGTATCCTTAGATAAAATGGGTATAAAAGGATACATTTACTTACTCTCTTTAGTGCAAATAAGACAATTTTTCTCTACTATTTGCAATTGATCTAACTTTCTTCTTCCCTCCCTTAATTTCTTTGAAATTGTAATTAAAATATAATTACATAACTTTACTCATTCCCTTTCCTCCCTCCAACCCTCTCTTGTCCTCTCCCTCCAAGTCCTTCCATGTTCTCTTGCTCCCTCTCAGTTTCATGGCTTCTTTTTCTTTGAGTGTTATTGTTACTCACACATGCGTAAACATATAATACAAGATGCTAAGTTGATATAGTTAGTGTTGCTTGTATGTATATGATTTCAAGGCTGACTACTAGGTATTGGATATGATTTCAGTATATCCTACCTAGGGCTAACTGTAGCTTCTGTGTCTGTGATGAAATGTCAGAAACACAGTTATGTTAATTATTCCCAAGAATTTGGTCATGAGACATCAGGCCGCATTCCTTTCTGTCAGATACTTAAATCTTTTTTTGTTTCATTCCATTTATTCATAAGTGTTCTTTTTCCTGACGAATGGCGACCAGATTTATCAGGATGTTGTAAAACAGTGGCTCCCGTTCAAATGGCTGATGCACTTTGATAGCCATTGGAACTGCACATCGCACAGCAGCATGTGCTTTGGAGAGGCCTCAGGGTAATTGTGAATTGGGCATGAGGCTCAGATCACTGTCTATGAAGAAAACATGCAGGTTCCTTGGGGGAAGCTTTGAAACTCTGCATTGTAGAGGAAAGAGGCATTGTTTTCCAGTTCCTGTTTGACTGCTGTGCTTTGCCCGCCCAGTCTTGTGCTCATTGTGCAGGTTAACTGATAAGAAGTCTCCCACTCCACACAGAGTTCTGGAAATACAACAGAGTGACCATGACATAAAACAGTCACGTTAGACTAGTCTAGAACCTCACCCAAATGTGCTGAAGTGTTTTTTTTTTTTTTAGTACTTGAAAGAAACCCCAAATTAGGATTTTGTTGCTTTAAGGGAGATGTCCCCTCAAGAACAATTTTTTTATTTCTATAAGCTTCTTGATTCTAGAAGAGAAACATGTACATCTCTCTACCCACTATATATATTTATGAATGGACAATTTTCTGATGCTATCATCACTATTAATTTTTTTCATTCTGGTATAACACTTGAATTGTTCTATCATTTGGTACTAATAATTTAGGAAGGTAGAAAATTAAGTATTCTGTGTAAGAATACATTCTTTCTGTATCTAGCTGAAATTTCTTACCACTGTTCTGACTGGTCATCTATCCACTCATCCATCCATCCATCCATCCATCCATCCATCCATCCATCCATCCATCCATCCGTGCATCCATTCATTGCCATCCCCAGCCATTCATTGCCATCCCCAGCAGTGGAGGGGTCCGGCAGAGGATGTAAGGAGTTGGAGGGGAAAGGAAGTGAGCCAGGCCATGGTGGTCAGAAGAATCTTGCAGCCTGATAGCCTAGCAGCCAGGCTGCTTCTTTATTTATACAGAATTTAGTAATCAGGGATACATTCATGATGTTCCAAAACATTTTTGGTTTTGGACATGTGTTTCATTTCCTTATCTTCTAGTCATCATTAATAAACTATGACAGAACAGAGTTGTCATTTCCAATCATTTTTCCTCAAGTTTTGGCATCATTAATAAATGAAGTTATCATTCTTACTCATTAACCCCATAACCCAATTTTTGAGAATCTAGAGACATATGACAGCCAGTTCTCAGGCTGGTAGATTTGATTGCCTCAAGGACTATAGACCAAAACAAAATCTTCAAGCCACCCTGGGCATTTTGCCATGTCCCAAGCAGTGTATTATTAACTTTTAATGGTCAGAGTGCCTAGGAAAATTTCTCAGGCAAAAGCAGTTTTTATTCAAATTCTGGCATAATACAATGTTTATATTTTATATCTTTATAGGATTTGTCTATATGTCTAATCCTGGCATTCTGTTGTTCCCTGGTCATACATCATCATAATGACTCTGCATGAACCAACTTTTCTAAGAGAGGTTGGTCCTGACATCTCATTCTTTTATCATCTTTCCATTTCATACTATGCTCATCAATATGTTGTAGCAGAAATCTTAGATGGTCTTATTAATAAAATCAAACCTGAGGCCAGTTATTGGGGTGAACACTGGAAGATCAGAGAGACAAAACAAGCCACAGCTACCTCACCTTGCCAGTTCCTTTGCTGGTCCTGTTTCCTCAGACTGGAAGCTTCTGTGTCCTCATCCCAATGGCTCTCAGCTGAACTGCTGCCCGAAAGCCTGAAGCTTAACCAGCTAAAAGCTTTTAGTTTCTGATCCTCACGCCTTATATACCTTTCTGTTTTCTACCACCACTCCCTGGGATTAAAGGCTCACTTTCTGGGATTAAAGGTGTGAGTCACCATGCTTGACTGTATCCTTGAACACATGGATTTCTGCCTCTGGAATGCTAGGATTAAAGGTGTGTGCTACCACTGCCTATCCTAAGTATCTAGTGGCTTTTCTGTTCTCTGACCCCAGATAAGTTTATTAGGATACACAATATTTTGGGGAACACATACCTCCACAATATGTCTCTGTGTAGGGCAGAAGTATATGCCATGAAATTGTCTGTACAGTGGGAAGAGGCTTGTAATCTGAACTGTGGACAATTATTCTAGCCCACCAAATCTTGTTGACCTTTTAAAGTTAATTGTTTTGAATATCTCTTTCCTGTGTAAGTACAGGGACAGATGTTTCAAGAATGTCTCATAGCCTCACGAAGAGACCTCTGGCTTCTTTATATGTCACAATCCCCAAGGCATAAGGAAGACCTCCAAGTAGATAAGGATATCTCCCTAAAAGCAGGGGGAATAGTATGTTCAGGACTTTCCTGGGGAAGCTTAGAAGCAGCATTCCTGGGAGAAGGCATAAACGATTCATAAGAAAATTTTTTTATCAACCTAGTATCCTCAAATTGTACAAATATTAGAAGTGCCCCAAGTATGCAACAGGTGGAGAAGAAAACCAAAGTTGGCATGGCAACCATCATGAGGCTCAGCTCTGCTAGATCTTTGTCAAGCAGCTGTACTGGCTTTGTGACTTCTGCCATTCCATTTAGATATGTCTGTGCCCATCCATCCATCCATCCATCCATCCATCCATCCATCCATCCATCCCACATCCATCCCTGCATCCATCCATGCATCCTTGCATTCATCTATCCATCTTTCCATCTGTCCATCCATCTGTCTGTCCATTCGTCCTTCCAGTCTGTCTGTCCATCCATCCATCTGTGCATCCATCCATCCATCTGTGCATCCATCTATCCATGCATCCACCCAGCATCCATCCATCCCTGAATCTGTCTGTTGGATTCTTTACTCTTAACAATCTTTTGACAAATAATTTTAAAGTGCTTTCTATGTCCTTGGCCTGGAGATGAAGTAGTGATCTATGCTCATAATGGGTTGGTACCTTACATGGTGCCAAACCTAAGCATTGCATATTGAGGACATATAACAAACATAAAAATATATTCAGATAAGACTGACATAATTAAAGGGAGATTTGGTAGGCCTGGTGCACCTTGCTGTTGATGATTTTACCTCCAGGAGAGTCTTTCATTCTCAGGGTGCCAACTATTCAGGAAATTACAAGAAGTAAAGCAGAATGTACATGGAATCATCTGGTAGTTACAGTAAGTATTTTTTGTTATTTTTATTAATTTCTTTGACCAGAGGCATAGTTGTGAGGAATTCATCAGTGAGGTTTTGTTAGTGTCAGGAACCTCATTCTCCTTGGTTCTAAAATAAGCTGTTTTTCTTTTCAACTAGGGGTTTTAACTCTGTTTCCTACAAATTGCTTCAAGATGTTTAATAGATTCCATTTACACATTTATGAAATGATTATGAAAAAGAAAAATATATGCTAAAGAGAACTGAGAGATATTAGTATAAAGTATTTTCCTGATTTAAGAAAAGATAAATGATTTAAGTATCACATCTAGGCTTGTTCAGCTATCCTTAACATTTTGGAATGACAATAATAATGTCATTTCAAAAACGGGTTTCTTAGGAAGGAGATGGAAGAGTGATAATTAGTGGCATATAAATTACACTGTTTCTCAATAAAGAGAGAAACTACATAATAAATAGAAATCATAATAAGAAGTATGTCAACACATATTACATGCAATATGTAATAAGTCTCTTTTAATGAATGAATACAGTATGTGAATTGTAGGGAAAGGACTATGGAGGTGAGCAGGGAGAGGTAGATCTCTGTCTTTCTCCCAGTCCTAGCTAGTGTTACTATTGCTGTGATGAAACACATGGCTAAAATCAATTTGGGAGGAAAGGGTTTATTTCACTCACAATTCATCATCAAAGAGTGAGGACAGGTACTCATGCAGGGCAGGAACCTGGAGGCAGAAGCTGATGCAGTGGTCATGGAGGGGTTCTGCTTACTGGCTTGCTCAGCCTGCTTTCTTACAGAACCCAGGACCACCAGTTCAGGGATGGCACCACCCACAATGGCCTGGACTGTTTCCCAATGATCATTAAGTAAGAAAATGTCTTACTGCCAGATCTTATGGAGGCATTTTCTCAACTGAGGCTCCCTCCTCTCTGATGACACTAGCTTGTGTCATGTTGACATAAAATTAATCAGTGCAAGCTCCCTTTACCTCATTCAAATGTTTCAACTACTAGAAATAATTGTTTAATAGCCAGGCACCTATTTTTTCTTTTCCTCATTATCCAATCCATTTGAAACATACAGTTGAGCTGGGTGTTGTGGAGTGTTTGTTTAATCTGAGTCACTCACAGGCTTAAGCAAGAGGATTCTAAGTTCAAAGCCAGTCAGATCTACATAGTGAGACCAAAAGAAAGAAAAGCAAGAAAAGAAAAAAAAACTGGGAGCTGGGGATTTGGCTCAGTGGCAGAATGCTTACCTAACATGCATAGATCCTATGTTTGTTCCCTAGAACTGTGGAGGAGGCAGAGGAGGAGAAGGGGGTGGAGGGGAAGGTGGAGAAGGAGCCAGTGTCATTGTTGATTAGGCCATGCTAAGATTAGTATGAAAATATGTTCATGGAAGTTGGATTTATTCAACTTCATTGTCAAAATGTGCACTCCTAATGTTCATCATTTGTTCCGGAAAAGCTTCTTGATTTTGAACAGAAACTTAAAATAGGGCTCCATCTTCTGTTACAGAAATGTGTAATTTCTCTACCCTGCACCCACCCATTCTGTACTACAGCTGGCAACACGACTTTCCACCTTAACAACAGTGCTTTATTGACAACAGTATCTCAGTGATTGCTATCTTGGAAGAGCTTTATTCTGGAGAGTTCTAGTCAAAAGCACCATGGTGATACAAACTGTTTCTATTTTTGTTTGTATTCTGAGAGTAGACTTCAAGAATGTTTTCAGGAAGAATTGGCTCATATGAACTGTCACTGTTACTTCAAACTGTTAGCTAGATCTGAGGCAGGACTGGATGACCTCCAAGGGCTCCCTGATCCAACTTGACTGTTCAAGGCTCATGTAAACTCTTTAATGTGAGGCTTCGCATTAACAGTAAGTGCCTCTGTTTGTTACTGTCATGCTTTGCTTCTGACACAGCAAATCACTTGCTGGGTTGTATTTGAAGACTTGGCGGTTGTGTTTTAAATTCATTTTGCCATCACTCATCAGATGTCTTTGAGGGGAAAGACAGTATTGAAGGAAGCAGAGGGCATCCCATGTCAAATGCTTCATTCCCATCCTACATGAACCGCAGGACCAAAGGCTGCATTTAGCATTAGGCATGTTCAAGGAAATAAAAGGCAGGCCTCAGGATTCTGAGATGTTTAATCATGTTTCAATTGGTACAATTTTTCTTTGGGCTTGTGAAATTCTGTCCACATTCAGCTTTGTGTCTCAACTACCTGGTGCCATACTGGATGCAACGTCAACGCTTAAAAAGTACATGTGGAATGTGACCTGTCCTGGTGAAAGATAATGCTGTTTTCTGTTTTAGCCACTGGGATATGGATTATTTTCAATTCCCCATTCTATTTCTCTGTCTCTTTCACAAAAACCTAAAATTTCCCATAAACTGGAAAATTGCTCAAATGAACTTTAGTCATTACCTGACATTCTGTGCTGGTGAGAGCAGAGATTTTGAAAGTAGAATTGTGTTTCAGTCTTGAACCACATTTGTAATTTCTTTCTGCCTCTGCTAGAGTCTGACAGTGAACTCAGTTACTTTCGCCACCATTATGAATACTGATTGCAGTTACTTAGTGTTCACTGAGAGCTGCTGAATGTGCCCGAGGACCCACGCACCTTGTAACATTCAATCTGCACAATACACCTACGAGGCAGGTGTTCTTATTGCCATTTTACTCTAGCTGGGAGACCGAGTCCACTGCTCTAAGTCATGATTCCAGTTTATCGGGACATGAGGAGGACTAACGATCATCATGGTCAACCTCCATAATGATCATGGTGAAGCCTCCATAAAGAGCAGCCATTACAATGGCAGTGATAATGCCAGAGTGCTTGGGGTGCATAATATGACGAGTATACAGCACCTTACTAGGAGCGGGTTTATGAGGTCAATTTTCTTCCTGAGAGCAAAGACAGTGTAAAAGTTATCTCTGCTGGATGGAAGAGGAAACTTAAGTATGTAATGTGTGGAATGTGATTACATTATCCTCAAATTAAAACTGCTTTTTCTTGAATATACCTTCAACAGTTCATCTATGGGGGGTGTAGAAATGTAGGGAATGAGATACAGACTAAGATATAGTTCTTCAATTTACATAATCAGTGTTTTGATGTGCTACATGCTTGAATATTACAAAGAACAGGATGAAACAGTCTTCTACGTGCTTCCCTTAAGAGAAATACATTGCTATCTGTTGTTTGGCCTTTGGGTTGCATGTCCCATCCCGCAATGTTTCAGTGGAGAGCTGCCAGAAGGGAATAATAACACCAGCAGTGTGATCTGCTGACACGAAGGACAGAATACGCTTCCAGCCTAGACTTGGCTTCTTGCCTTTTGTTGAGGCACCAAGCAGCCAGCCTTACTCCAGCCTCCGGGAGATACTCACTTACATTAACACTACTTAAGTCTGTCCATATTCTGTGCTTCCTTCAAGCCTTTTGTCTCTTACATTTCACCTCTCTTTGTTGTCCCTGAGACAGAGGGAATAGGGAGTACTACGTAACTGGGGTCAACATAAATATGCTTCAGGGCAGTTTCAAACCTAACTCCTGGCCATTCCCGATGAAACAGAGGCCCAGATTTCTGAGGCTCAAAGTAGATTAGAATGTAAATATTACCAAAGAGAGCTAGCAAAGCAGCTTCCAATTACCAGCTATTTGCTATAGTAAGAGAATACATTCAGCACAGAACTATAATATATAGCTACAGAATGTTCATGGTGTTAAAAATGGACACTGTGTTTCAGGTGGTATGGGTAAACTGTAGGTCCTAAAATCACGTAGACTGGTGAATATTTACTTTTTAGTCCTCAGAATATGTCTCTGAGGGTGTAAGTATAATTTTATTTCAAAATGGACTGTTGCAGTAAAAACTGGGGAGTGTTATAACATACGAATCAAGGCTTCCCATTTCTCATTTTTTTTGTGTGTGTTAACTTGCTAGGTGCCATCAGTCCATTCTCCAGTATCAGTTAGGAACTCCCTGTTCCTGCTTAGAGGATGGGAGAGAAATCTCTACTAGCCATTTATGTGGCAGATGACTAATATGAAGAATATATAAAGAACTCAAAGCCCATAGCAACAAAAGAACAAGTAATCCAATCAACAAATGAGCAAACTGTCTGAACAGACACTTCTCAAGAGAAATACATCTGGCGAACAAATATAACAAAATCAAAATTATACCAGTAGTCCTTCTTACTCCAGTCAGATGACTGTTACCAACAGACAAAGGATAACTGTTGGCAAGGATGCAGAGGAAAAGGAACAGTTATGTACTGGGAATGGGTACCAATTTAGACATTACAGAAAACACAGAGGTTCCCCATGAAACTAAAAATAGAACTACCATTTGATGCAGCTGTACCACCCCTGGGTATACCAGATGGAATCTTATCCATACTCAATAGAGATACCTACACATCCATTTTTCATTGTCATGCTATTATTCATAGTAGCCAGGATGTGGAATCAGCCTTGGTGTCTATCAACAAATGAATGGATAAAGAAAAGATTAGCACACACACACATACACACACACACAGACACACACACACACACACACACACACACACACACACACACAAAGCACCCCCCCCCCACACACACATACAAACACACAGGTCACACTGGAGTTTTATGTAGCCATAAAAATGAACAACTTGTTATTTGCTAGAAAATGTATGGAACTAGAGGTCATCATGCTAAGTGAAATAAGCCAGACTTAGAAATAAATATATCTATCATATGTGGAATCTAAAATAAAAAAAAAATTAAAAATTTTAAGATGGCCTGAAAGTGGGAGGACTGTTAGGAAGGGATGAGCAGTTGTGGGAGAGGGAGGAAGAGGAGAGGTTAAGAGTGTGGTGGGGAAGGTAGAGACAGGCAAAGTGCAATGTGCATAAATAGAGGCAGCTGCAAAGCCATCAATAGCTATATTTAATAGCAATTATCACTTTCAAATGAATGATTGGTCTGAAAATAACCTAACTTCTGTAACGAAGACCAATGAACAGATCCTTGTGGTGGTTAATCCCAGGGAGTGGTGATAGAAAGCAGAAAGATATATAAGGCGTGAGGAGCAGACACTGGAAGCTTTTAGCTGGTTAAGCTTCAGGCTTTCGAGCAGCAGTTCAGCTGAGAGCCATTGGGATGAGGACACAGAAGCTTCCAGTCTGAGGAAACAAGACCAGCTGAGAAGTTGGCCAGGTGAGGTTAGCTGTGGCTTGTTCTGTCTCTCTGACCTTCCAGCGTTCACCCCAATACCTGGCTCCAGGTTTGATTTTATTAATAAGACCTTCTAAGATTCTTGCTATAGATCCTTCTCCCTCTCTATTTGGGTTTTTGAGACAATGTCTCACTATGTAGCTCTGGCTATCCTGGAACTTGTTATATAGAACAGGCTGGCCTTTAATTCGCAGAGATCCATCTACCTCTGCCTCCCAAGTGCTGGGATTAAAGGTATACTTAATTACCCTCAGTTTTGAATTGAGAACATTTTCTTTGAAATTGTAGGATCTTTTAGCTTTGCAATTTAAGTTAATATTAGAAATTCTTTAAAATGACTTGTCATTAGAATATATAATAATCTTGAAATTCTTGTTTTCTTATCAGCTATCCTTCCTACCCTTGATCTAGAATACATAATGAAGAACTCGAGCTCTGAAGCAATGACCATAATGTACTATTACATGTTTAAAAATTAAAGCAGAGAGGCTCAAAATGAGGATGAATCTCAGGGGTAGAGGTTTTACTGTCCACATGTGAGGGTCCATTCTCACTACCATGCATGTGCATGAGAAACACACACACACACACACACACACACACACACACACACACACACACACACACACAGAGGTTAGGTACGGTGGTGCCTGTAATCTCAGCTCCTGGAAGAAGAGGAAGGAGAATCAGGGAGTCAAAGTTAACCTTGGATACATAGTAAGTCTGAAGTCAGCCTGGGCTACATAAGACCCTGTCTCAGCAACAACAGTAGCAAGAGAAACCCAACATTCACTTGTTTTCTTATTCACCCCAACCTGTACTTAAGTCAGCATAGACTCAGATCCACTCTTTTCCCTCACCTGGTGGAAATGGAATCCTTATTTTGTCATCATGGTGAATAGTGAATACAAAGTAAGTTCAGTTCAGTATAAAAACTTAAAAATAGGTAATATTTTTAGTTCAGCCAAATTTCCAGATACCCAACTGTACTGATAGTTTTGGACACTAGATGGCGATATAAGCGCATCACATAATAAACCTTTCCTTAATTGCTCCAGCTTTAAAATCAGGCAATGGAGGCCAGAGAGAGCAAGTTAATGCATTAGTTAAAGCAGCAAAGTCAAATATAATCAGGGGTTGAAAGTGAGCTAATACTCTGAATATATTCAGTAACCCAATGGTTATTGAAAGAAAGGATTGTTACACACACACACACACACACACACACACACACACACACACACACACAATTTAGTCAGCTGTTGAAAGATCTTCAAGCTAATTCATGGTGCAAAAGCTGGCAGTGAGCACACACATTTCTTCAAATGTGTTCAACTTCATTTTTGATTTTCAGCTTTTAAAATAGCAGTTGTTTGGGATGGTGTGTGCCTCACCTGTATTGATGAAAAAGTGCATTCTTATCAGGGCTGTGAGCCCAGGACTTTGGCATTTTAAGGGGAAATGGTGGACTTACTGTAAGCAGTTGGCTAGGCCATTATTGACTGGCAGGCTCAACTGGAAGCACTTCGTTAGTGTATTAGGTTGCCCTGGAAATGCCTTCTTGAAACTCTAATGATGCACTTAACGGAGCCCTCTGGGACAGGGGTAAAACATCTCTTAGCAGGCGTGTCTTCCACGGGAGTCCTCTTGGGATGGGTTGGGATGGGCAGGAACATCCAAAGAGAGTCTCAGTAAGGAGGAAGCCTCAGAACAGGTTGCAGGTAGCAGTTTCTCACAGGTAAGTCAAGATAGTGACTTGCTGCTAAAACTCCAAGCTTTTTGTGCACATTTGAGTAATCATGTTGAGAGAGCATCCTCAGTCGTGTGTGTGTGTGTGTGTGTGTGTGTGTGTGTGTGTGTGTGTGTGTGTGTGTGTGTGTCGCGCGCGCGCGCGTGTGTTGGCCAAAAGAATGAAGGGGGAAGAGCATCTGAATGAATATGACTGTAATCAAAGGCTTAAAAAGAATCCGAAAGACTTGTAACTTGAACATTCCTAGGATTAAAGGGGAAATGGTTTAGAGGAAGAAATGCGCTCTTCTGCAGAGTCATGCATTTGAAGAGCTCATCCGGAGGTTTTTCAAATTAAAATCACTGCCAGTGTGAAGGTTTATGTGTGGGGGGCAGGGGGTTGGAGGTGGGGTTGAAAACAAGGAAGAAAGAGCCCAGAGGTGGCTGTGCAAACTCAAGATCACAGGCGGGACGGGGGTCGGTGCAGCGCAGCGTCCCCGCCCTGCGCCAGCAACCAGCGCCTCCCGTCCAGTGCCCACCGCGGGCGCCACGTCCCCGTCAGCGCTGGCAACCTGTCACCGCCGAGGACGTGACTCCGAGCTGCCTCCGCTCTCTCCAAGCCCTATTCCTTTAAGATGATGTAATAGTCATTTCCCTGGATGGTTTCTTGCCTGCACTGCTCACACAACAGCATCCGAACTGCTCCTGGCACCGTGGGACCTCCTAGCTCCGGAGCTCATCTCCCCGCCGCCCGGGCTTCTTCTCGCTCCCCTACCTGGCGGGGATATGGGCGTCCCTTTGCCCTTGCCGGCAGGTGGGGTGGCTGCTGCGACCCTGGCTGGGCGCATCTGTCTGTCTCTCTGCCTCTGGGCTCTCTGAACGCCTCAAAGTCCAGTTACCTCTTGCAACTCTCCCAGGTGTAAAGGATCTGCTCTAAAGGTTTTGATTTTGATTTTTTTTCTCTTCCTGCCGAAGGTTTGGTTGAATATTTTTTTTTCCTTTGCTTCACTTCTTCGACTCAGCCTCCTTCTCACGGTTCAACTTTTTTTTTTTTTTTCGATCCATTTTAACTAGAGATTTGGGAGTGAATACGTACACACACACATACATATACACAAACGTACTTTTCCGAGCGCGTAAGTGCGGGATCGTTTATTTTCCGAGAGCACACCTCTCTGGCACTTTTCACTGATACCTCTGTCCTTTACCTGTGTGGGATTTGACAAGACCCAGTGTGGCTGTGGTTTCCGATTGCTCTGGAAAAGGTTATTTCTTCGCAAGAACTAAGTCTCCAGCACTCGCTAAGGTAAGCGCAGAGACTCACGGCTTTCTCTGTCCTGCTGAAAAAACGGGTCTCTTTGGAAGTTGAAAATTGCATATGCCGTTTACATCAGATTTACAAACAGGATTGATTTGAACAGCAGTTGATAGTGTCATGAAGATTAACTTAAAGACAGCACAGTCTGAAGGAAGCACTAACTCTGTTAAGGAGTGATTAAAGTCAATAGTTACAGGCTGCTTATGTAAAAATAATCTCCTCCCTGTCATTTTCCTTCCCTCTTCCTCCCCCCACCCCCCCTCCTCTCCCCGGAGGTCTCCCTCTTTCTGACTCATTCTGGGTCTGAAGAAATAATTTCTCTCTTTTCCCTCAGACAGACCTCTGAGTAACTGGGCACTCGGCCTTCTTGCCTACCCGGCCTAATGGAAGATCGAATGTAGACAAGCTGATTATTACATTCTGTGAAGTAGTAGCTCATGACCAGACAGCTTTAAACTTCCTGTCCAACATTACTTCACCTGTGGACTCTCCTAAAATTTGCTTTGTTGGGGGAATAAAGAGCAAAACCGGGGTAAGAGGAGGTCATTTTTGAACAAGTTAGCACCTTTTCCCTCCCTTACAACTGGATGCAAAGCCTGAGGCTGTGACTCTGTCGTCGGATTGTACCTTTAAGTCCAGGAAGCTGCACAAGAAAGGGACAATGGCTCTGAGTGGGAACTGTAGTCGTTATTATCCTCGGGATCAAGGGGCTGCAGTTCCCAACTCCTTCCCCGAAGTCATAGAGCTGAATGTTGGGGGCCAGGTTTACTTCACCCGCCATTCCACATTAATAAGCATCCCCCATTCCCTCTTGTGGAAAATGTTTTCCCCAAAGAGAGACAACGCTAACGATCTAGCCAAGGACTCCAAGGGAAGGTTTTTCATTGACAGAGATGGCTTCCTGTTCCGTTATATTCTGGACTATCTCAGGGACAGGCAGGTAGTACTGCCTGATCACTTTCCAGAAAGGGGAAGGCTGAAAAGAGAGGCTGAGTATTTCCAGCTCCCTGACCTCGTCAAGCTCCTGGCCCCCGAGGAAGTCAAGCAAAGCCCGGATGAATTCTGTCACAGTGATTTTGAGGATGCCTCCCAAGGAAGCGACACAAGAATCTGCCCCCCTTCTTCACTGCTGCCTCATGACCGCAAGTGGGGTTTTATTACTGTGGGCTACAGGGGATCCTGTACCTTGGGCAGAGAGGGGCAAGCAGATGCCAAGTTTCGGAGAGTTCCCCGGATTTTGGTTTGCGGAAGGATCTCCTTGGCAAAGGAAGTCTTTGGAGAAACTTTGAATGAAAGCAGAGACCCAGACCGAGCCCCAGAAAGATACACCTCCAGATTTTATCTCAAGTTCAAACATCTGGAAAGAGCTTTTGATATGTTGTCAGAGTGTGGATTCCACATGGTGGCCTGTAACTCCTCCGTGACAGCATCTTTTGTCAACCAGTATACAGAGGACAAGATCTGGTCGAGCTATACCGAATACGTCTTCTATCGTAAGTAGGAAGGCTTCTGTTTATTTTTGTGTGTTCGACTTTTCTTCACAGATGTATGTGGTCTCGTCTTTTGCTAGGGTCTAAGGATACTGGTTTGGGATTGCAGCTATGCTAAAACTATGGAGCCCTAGAGGTGGCTGCACTTCAGTTCTTGTGCCTTACCGGGTCCCAGAGAAATCTTTCTTGTTTTTTCCAGTGAGGTCACAGGATAGTTAGACTTCAAAAATTAGAAGGGATCAATGATGCTGGAAGAGTTCGTAAATAAGCATTAGTGACTTTTTTCTATATAGTGGTTTGTGAAGGTAAGGTTGCTGATTACAGCTTGGCTGTGGGTTCTCAGGGTTTGGAGTTTTGCAAAGTCAGTGTGGATGAAGTACCACTGCCAATCCTTTCCGCTAAACTCTTGGGGTCTGTTAAGCGGATTGCTGCAGGCTTGCTTTCATTAGTGGCTTTCAGAACACAAATGGATGTTGTACAGAGTGACGTGGTCTTGGCTAGATGGCAGTACAGACTGCTGAAAAGCCCCCCGTTTCCCCCAGGCCTGAAATTCACTTTTATGGGCTTTGCAAATCTGTTGTTTGGTTCTCTAACATTTTCTACTGAGACCGAAGTTACATTGCAGGTTTAATTAAGCTGAACTTTGTTTAAGATCCACCTAAAATGAACTAGGTCTCTGAGACTTGCCAATCACATGCAAACACCTCAGATACTGAGTTGACAGAATTCCTGACATAAAATAAAATCAGTATGTACATATGAGGGGATGTGATTGTCAGTGCCTTTCAAGTAGGGCTCTCCAAGTCTGTTCTTGTGCTTAAATGGAGACTTATGGTATGGATAGTTTTGTTTTATGGAAGGGTGTTGTGAATACAAGCCATTGGTCTTTGGAGGATGAACAGTAAATTGGTCTATACAATGTGATGCTTGCAGGATTTGGGCTTGGATGTTGAGTTCATTCCACAGAGACTGTGTTCTCAGTGTTAACATTCCATTTCCTTCGGCTGTTTTGAAAGCACCTTCAGAAATCAGGATTAAGATGTCTACATTTGTTTAAATATAAAGGGAAGACTGAGTTTCTTGGACCAGGCTTTGCCTATAGTTGTGTTTCTCCATTTGGAGTTGGTGGAGGTGGAGAAGCCAATGGGATGTGGAGTTTTCCAAAGTGGGTCGTCACATATCTACTCAGAAGTGAGGATGCATAGACTGCATGGACAGGGTGGCCCATGAAGAAAAAATTAAATCAGTCCCAAGAACTTACCGATATGTATGGAATAGCAAACATTATTTGGTCCAGTGGCCTTAATTGTGGTCTTGGCAATCAGTATCTTCGTTTAGGCCAGAGCTTAACCAACAAATATTGCTTTCTTCTGTCTGGCAAAGTTCCTGTGGATACAGAGATAAGATTCTTGATTTTTAAACCTTCTGTAAGGAGCTGACATTGTCTGTCATCCTGTAGAACATACGCCTTCTTCAAACTTTTGGGGAAAATGTGCTTTAAAGATAGGTCAAATGGAGGTTTGTACACTTGACTTTCAATCATTTACCCACCTAAATGATACTTTGGCCATCTCGGTCAGTGGTGTTTCCGCATTCATCAAGGGCTTATCTGTCTGACACTATGTCCTCTTTAGAATGCTCTGGAAATGTTCCAATCTCCTGATCATATAATTGCTGCTTCTTTTGTTGAGCTGTGGAGCAGTAGTTTGCTCTCCGTATCTCTACGGATAGGCTGGCACAAATGCACAGGAGCTTCATACTAACAGTATATATTTTGCAAATCATAGACTTCCCTTTTGTACCCAACATTCAGAGCTAAGTATTAACTCTTCCTCTGTCTTAGGACCAATAAAACTGACAGCTGGCTTTCTAGGGTGCATAACAGCTTCCGTGCAGCTGCTTAGCCATAATTATTTAATTAGAAGCTGCCAACTGTGCCTATATAAGCATTAATTCATCAAGCTGTTGTGCTCCGCTTAATGGGCCGAAACCATGGGAAGTGCTCTAGATCAGGGAGTTGACTGCATGCAAAGATGCTTTTCTCTGAGGAACTAATTTTCTTCCTGAACTTAGTGGTAGTAAATTCACACTACACACACACCCCTTGGATGCAAGGAATTAACTCTAAGCAATCAAAATTTTAATAACTCAGGAATTATGTAAAAGCACATTGCCTGGATCCACATCATATTAACCATTGAACATAAGGAACTAATGCATTGCTTTGGGTGGTTATCGGCCATGGGGAGTGAAGACTGCCCTCCCAACCATTTCCCTGTTTGTCTGTTTTTTCACCCAAGTCTTGCAAGATTAGCATTCCATCTGTCAACAGATTAGATGGATAGCATCATTGCTGCCTTTAACCTTTCATGTGGGCCTAGAACTGATGGTCAGCGTCAGTTAATTCTGAGTGTTTTGTTACCTGGTATCTGCAAATGTTAAGGAGAGACAGAAGAAATGTAAGCTGTCTTGCTCAGTCACTAGAGAATGAGTAGGACAGGGACACAAAAAAGAAGTGTCTGTGATAGAATCAACTCATAAGCTATTCTAGACATTTTTTTACCTTTATTTAAAGCAATGAAAAGGTGCCTTTTCACCCCATCAGCTAAGTCGCACCTCCTTGTTCTTCAAGCAATTCATAAAAGGCAGCACCATAAAGAGCCAACAGTGCTCCCTGGCTCACCTTTAAATAAAGTTTCAATTCAGTAATTTGGAAACCAGAGGCCCAACTGTAATCAAATCACAAGTGCACACACAGAAAGGGACGGGCACTGGGTTTCTAAGGCTTTTTCAAAGACTGTCACACATCTTTTCTGAGCCTCAAGAGTAACTTCAGGTGGATGTCTGAAAGCACAGGGGTTTTTTAAAAACATTCTCATGGAACAACATGACCACAAGTAGAGAGTTTAGTTCAGAAGATAGTATTTGAAGTGTGTGTATACTCTGAGCTCTATTAATTGTACAAATGGCTGCCCATTCACCACCTTTTGTACAAATGACTGCACATGCATATGTTTTAACCTTTATTCTTTTCACTTTGTTTCCTTAAATTTAAAGGGTCACACCAACAAAAGTCTCAAATTTCTTGCATGCATACATACATACATACATACATACATATGCTGTTGATTAAGGAAAGACTGTCAAAAAGTAGATCATGCAACTATTTCCCACTTAGAATTCAATTTTCAGACCACGAACTGAGGAGTGATTGTATCGACTGTGAATAATTTCTGCAATATTGACCACACAACTTCAAATAAAGGATATGCTTGCATAGGAAAACAAGAGGAAGCCGAAATGCATCTACCCCCAATGACGGTAGTGCCTTTTATCTTGTTTATGTGGCAGACACTGGCAATAACTTCAGTTTTTATTCCTCATAGAGACACAGCATTGGCACATTCAGTTGAACCAGAGTGTAGACCAAATCATGGAGTAAAGGATGCTTGTTATCTGTATCTCTTCTTCCTGTGACTTTTTCCTCTGACCTTGTAACTTAGGTGTTTTCTTGTCTCCTTGTCAAAGCTCCTCCAAGTGTCAAGTTCCATCTCCCCACGCTAAAACTAGGGTTTGTTGCCAGGAAAACTTCTGTACTGTTGTTATATATAGAATGCTCTCAAGGTAGGACATTACTTCTCCCAGAAGTATCTGAACATGCGAGAACTTTCCAGAGTTGTGTATCAGGCAGGCTTTTACCCTGAAAGTAATGTTCTTGAGACTCCAGTTTACTTAATTTTTAATTAAAAACAAATCACCATTTATTTTAGTCTAAGGCAATCTGATGAAGTCAGCACAGGTTCAACGCCAGGCAGATATTGGAGGGCCAAGTACAGAGGGGAGGACATCATTTTTTCCTTATTTCTTTAAGATGTTGTGTGCTGAGAAATGGGCTCCATATAATAGTTAAATAAGCATACTAGTAATTCATTTGTATATTGTTTTCACTCCTATTCCAAATAAGATCTGTTGCCTTACTTCAATCCCTGGTGGGAGGTGATTATAATAGGTTATTCCTGGGACTATGACATTACTGAATGAATTCGGCAGCAAGACAAGCGTCAGTGTGTGAGAAGAAAGGGAAGAGGACAGGTCTCTAACATTGCTTTCAAATGTCCTGAAACGTTAAAAATACACATACAATTGGGAAGAAAGGAGCAAGTATTACCCATAGCCTAATGCCACTTAGGTCCTATCAAATAAGTTAGAAATAAAGAGAGCTGTGAGCATACCCAAACACTCCCAACACAGAACACCTAAAAATACATCCACACATAAAGCATAGAGAGAAATGCCTGAGGTACTTCAGGTCCACATTTCTGAAGGCCATTCCCTCAAAACTGATAGACAAGGTCTGCTTCATTACTCACAGCTGCTTTTCTTCTCTGGTTTTTGCTCTAGCTTTTCTTAAATCTCATAGTTCTTGGGTAGTTTGTTAAATTTTTACTGTAGAAATACTTCAAGTGTAAAAAAATGCAGAGGCAGTCTGTGAGACACTTTGATCTAACCAACATCCATCTCTTGATGGTTGTGACTGTTAGCATGAGGTAATCATCCTTCATCTATGCTCTAATTTACCTTACCTTTGGTCTGTTCTGGATAACTTTGGGGTAAACCCCTGGTATTGGTCTTGTGATTCATCCACAGGTACTATAGCCAGTATTTGTACAAAATGAAACTTTAAAAAAATATGCAATACAGTTATTGCACAGAAAATCAATGTCTTCACTATCAAATATCTAGCCAGTGTTCAAATTTTCCTGATTTTTCCTCACATTAACTTAGCTGGTTTGTGTGAATCAGTGTCCATATGAGACACATTTAGTTGATATAGTTTCCTTATATTCTTTCATAATTTAATAACACTGCATGCAACTTCTGTGCAACCAATTGGTTAGGCACTGTTAACCTGTTAGATGTAGGCATTTGAACTGGTCAGTTGAGTTTCAATATTTCCGGTCAGTCTTCTTCATTGTTTATGGCAAGTGAATTTTAATTTATATAGGCAGACTGGAAGCTACATGTTAGGAAGGCAAAGTAAGGATATCCTTTTATTGTTAGCTTTTATATTTACTATATGAATAGACAGCAATGGGGATTATTCTCTCCATTCATTTTCCAAGTCCATTGTTTCGACAAAGTAAACATTACAAGGGGCACCATACTTTTCCTTCCAGTCCTTCAGGAGACATCCATTATTCCACACTTGCTGTCATCATTGGATCAGGCTGCCTTTAGGAGTACAGTGAGCTTCCCAGGATATGCACTGTGTCTTGCTGACTGTGAGTAGGAATCATCTGGGTGGGAGAAGTCACCTTCTACCCACTCTAATTTTGTATTTGAGAATCCATGGATTCTTTCAGCCGTGGTGACGCTCCACTGAATTCACAATCTGTTTCCAAGTAGTTTCTTCTTGTGTGTTTCCCCATTTCAGGAAATGGTATCTTCAGTCACCTAATTCTTCAGGAAAAATAACCCCAGAATGCATCCCAAGCCTTCATTCTCCCTAGGGAACCTCTTTAATTTATTGTGCATCCTCTTCTTCTCTTCTTCTTCTTTCAAAAACCCTTCCATGTCTTTCCACAGTCATAGATGCTACTCCTTCCTGTCTGAGTCATCACTGTTGCCCTTCTAGACAATTGCTGGACACTTGAATTGTCCTCCCCACCTGATACTCCCCTTTGGATCTAGTGTCTGTGCTGCAGACATGGTGAGGTTTTGAAAGTGTTAGTCTGACCATGCCACTTTTCCACTTCTTCACCATGAAGTGCTCTTGAGGTGAGCCTTTACTATACACCAGGACCCTGTACATTTGAAATGACCCCTGCTTCCCTCTCTGGCCTCTACTGTTGCATCTCACCTGTGCATTTCAAGATCACTGGAATACATTTCATTAAGTTCCTGGATTTTAAAAAAAAAATATCTGCTTCTTCATTCTTACACATGATGTTCCCCATGCTTGGAACTTTGCCTCCACCTGTCCTAACTGGAAGTCACATTTTTAGATGCCTTTCCTGATCCACTATTGGAAAAGGCATGCCTTATACTTGCCTCCCAGGCCCCTAGTTTCTTCTACCATAACACCAATCCTAATATGTTATTCTTGCTTATCTGCCTCTCTCTATATCCCAAATTTGTGAAAATAGAAATTGTGTCTCTCCAGTTCATCATAATTCCTGGTACTAACACTCAGGTAGGTACACTGTCGATCTATTTCTTAAAAAAATGGAAAAATGTCGACTGCAATGTTCTGCCATGGCCATAAATGCCACTGTCTGGGAATACTGTTAGAATAGCTCTTAAAAGAAATGCTGGCGGCCAGCAATGGTGTGAATAATGCTGTAATGACTAGTAAGGACTCTTCCTAATGTCCATTGAGTGCTCCTTTTACATACAAAGTGGAAGTGTCACAGAAAGATGCTCTAACTCTTCACACCTGCCCAGTGATTCCAGCCCCAGGGGAATGAGAAGAACACTTACCAGCAGCAAAGTCTCCTGTCCTCCTTTAGCTAGAGGGAGGAAATTGAAGCTGGGTGGGACTGGTATTTAAGGAAAAGCCCAGAGGGGAATCAGGTTTCAGAAAAGTATGCAGAATTGATGAAATACTCATAACAGGAAAAGAAATTGACTGAGTACCAAGTATGTTATGAGACCTGTCTTCTTTATTTTCTTTCTGCCCAAGTGTTCCATTTACTTTCTTTGATTCCCATCAGCAATCCTGTTCCTTAATGGCAGGGACCATTAAATAAATCTCCTTTTAACTACGTGGAGTGGCCTTAATAATTTCACCAATACACTGTGGTTAAGAGCCTGGTGATTGGAGCACAGGTGGAAAGTGTGCCATTTGTCCTTAAAAACAGTGCTCAAATTCCAATCCCTGTTTGTTCCCTATTAGTAATGCTAACATTAGGAAATGACCTTCCTTGCAAGCATCAGTTTCCTTACCTGGAAAGTGGGGTTAAGAACTACAGTAGTTGATTGATAGGATTATGAGGCTCAAATGGTTGATGTACAAACACAGAAGAGAATGTCTGGTACCAGACAGTGTTCAGGATGTGAACACCCAGGCCCCTGGGAATTCGGGCAGGGAATAGTCACAGGACTTCAGCTAAGTAACTTGTCGGTTTCTTGTTGGTAGTTCTTCGTCTCATTTACTGACCTAAGCATGCATGAATGAAAATTATGTATAAGTATACTTGATAGAAGGAAATTCTGATTATTCATTTGATTGAATAACTATAAAGGCAAACACCACAAAAGACTTCAAATTAAATGGCACATTGTATCCTATGAATATGAAAGTTTCTAAGCATGAATTGAAAGCATATGTAAATAAGATTATGTAAATATTAAAAAAGAGAGAGAGGAATAGATCTGACAATCCAGCAAAGTTATGTTTTTGCATTCTATACTGGGAACTGTTATCAGTGGCCAGTTCCCCAAATGCACTTCAACCTTTGGCTTTCAGAGCCTAGGATAACAATGTAATGGGATTGAAAAGTAAGAATACACCTTAAAATTATAGATTCAGTCTCTATGGAACTAGAATTCCCTTTTAATGAATCTCAGCCTGGAGAGTGTCCTTTGTGGTGACAGAAGAAATGATTATTGAGTAGGCCACTGACAATGGGATCTAAATTATTCCAGAAGCAAAAAGAAGACATTTTTCTCCACCTGTACGTAGCTCTGTGGTCTGATATGACAGGGAAATGAGCTTGTTGATTAGCATGTGCTACCATGTGACCTATTCAGAAACTGCTCCATGTGAAATAATTCACTCTTACCTACCTTTTTCAGCCCTATTCTGAGACAGAAACTTATAATCATTTCCCCGAACAATGCACAGCAACCGAGTGAGTGTGATACAGTGTTTTTATGAACAAGCTGCACTCAGGAAAATAGAAGACGAGTCTAAGACTTTCAAGCTTCTGTATATTGTGTCTTGGGGAACTGTGAACTACCCAGTCAACACTGCTTATTAACTAAACAAAGCAAGGGGGGACTAAGTTCAAATAATAGTAATGATCATTTTTAAAGGGATCCTGGAGGAACAGAAAAATTCCAGTGAGCAGTATAATAGAAGTTGTGCTCATGTATGCTGGAGTGTTGAAGAGGCAGATGAAAATATCTGAGGAGTTCTGAAAATACTCCACAAAGAGAAAAAGAGCCCACCTGACATATAAAGTACGTTGAGTATTGGGCGGACATCATGGATCACTCTCTTTAAAGACTGACCATCCGATTGCGTCTGTTGAAGCCATTTTTCTATAGGCATGGTTCTGCACATTTACACAGCAATGTGATTGAAAATAGGACCCAGTTTTCATTTAATTGGTTTCTAGTCAACTAGTTGAAATCTTTTCTTTTTTAAACAGAAGGTAACTGTGTAGAATTCAACTTTGTCAGGCGGCAACAGAATGGGGAGGTATTAATTTTTATTTTTCCAAGAAAAATATACCTTGCAAATAAGGAATTTTGCTTTGCTTTTCTGGATGGACATTCATGTGGAACAGGGATGTGGCGACTGACATTCTGTAGTGCTTTCCACAGCTTTAGACCTGCTTTTGGAGTTTAAAGTAATAAAATAGTTACTGAGTTTGTTTGCAAAGATTTTAGTAATTCCTACTTTGTAAGGATCCGTCTCATGTAAAGTATCATTTCATAGAGCTTTCTGCTTGAGATGGGTAGAAAATGTGAAATCTGTATGCAAAGTGTCTAGTTCCTGATTCATGAACTCTTCATGCTAATGAATTTCCAGTATTTCTCCACAATCTGCTGAGGAAGTGATTGACAACCTGCACAAACGCCATTGATTGGAAGTCACAGGCACTTCAAACTTCCCTTCATCTGTACCATCTGCATGCACCAAAAAGATGCAGTGCAGTGTTTTCTAAAACATCTTGACCCCCTTTCACTAGAATGCTCTTCATCTTTAGGCTGACTGAACTCTCACTTCAGTTGTCTGTGGAGTGTCCTACTCATTTCCTTCTGGCCACATGAGTACCTGCTGGCCACTGGGACCTTGCTCCACTCACTGCTGGCTCAGATACTTCTGTTATTCTCCTTGAATACTGAGAGATTTCATGAAAAGAATACTATATTCACGTATAGTATTCTCTAGGGCTCATGGTTTATGGAGAGATTAGATTAGGAAAGGGGAAATTACAATTTTGTGTGATGGGAAATGTACATAAACATACAAGAGGATAGTGAGGGCACACCTAACCTGAACTTAAGGATATCAGAACATTAGACTAGCTTTCATATTAATGCTTAGAAAAGAGAAAATGCTTAAATCTTCAATTCATTTGTTGATGTTAAGATACTAGCTGACTGACGAAGTCATAAAAGTTACATCCTAGCATGGCTTAGAAGAACTTTGATGTTGTTAATAATCCTGTCATTTCTCATTTAACTAGATTTTCCCAATGATAGATGTATAATGATTGTACTTATGCCCTGAACCTATATCATCGTTTTTAACTCTTTATTTCTCTCTTCTGTTGAAAACATTGCTTGTAAACGTGTATGTTCAAAATCAGAATCCAAATGCTATTCCATGTGACTAGTAATTGTTTTTAAATATTATACTTTTATGTCTCTAGTCTTAATTTATGAAGACTCTCAAAGTGGCGTTTTTTATTATTAATACTTTAATTTTTAAGGACTACTAATTTGCCTTGTCAATCTGATTCAGAAATCATTTCCAATGCGTACCACAGTGCTGAAGACACAGGAAGTTCTCAATAGGCATGTGTTGAGCGAGTGAATAAATTTATAATGCTACTTTTTAACAAAGGAAAATGCGAATTGTAAAATTAATGGGATTTGCTCTCTATTTTACTCAGTAGTTATCTTTAGTCACAGATGTATCTTAAAAGCAATAGTAACAGTATGGTAAAATACATTAGAGGCATCAAACCTACGCACAAAAAAGCCCCATAATTCCATCACATCCTGCCAGGATGTGCCTGAACAGTCATCAGCTAAAAGGTGATGAGGAAGCTTCTCTCAAGGTAGAACTATGAGACTTAAGATGCACTCAAGCCATTAGACTAGCTGGTACCCCGACATTTCCATTATAAGCTTTGTTGGTTTGTATAAAAGACTCATGAAGAGAATGGAAGGTGAACCTATTATAGAGGACCTTGCCCATGACTGAGCAGAAGTCAAGCTGCTAGCCACTGGGTCTTACTCTGGACTAATTGCCACACACTTCATGCCTTAAAGAAAGAACAAAATCAATCACGTGGCCCATTTCTCTAGCTCCCTTGGCATGCTCACTGTGTCCATCCCCTCTAAAAGCATTTGTTCATTTGTACTGTCCCCACCCTGGGCTTTACACAGTTCTTAGATCTGCCTAGTTCCTTTTGTACTTCAAGATGTTGCCCTTGTGTCTCCTCTTTCCCAAACACCACCACTCCGAATCCTACTCCTCTTTCAATGTCAGGCCTTAGTGGGATTTTTTTAAAGAATTTTTTTTATTCAGTTTACATACAAATCAAAGATCTCCCCTTCCCTCCTCCCAACCCTCCAGCCTCCCCCTCCCAGCCCAACTCCCATTCCCTCCTACAAGAAGGTAAGACCTCCCATGGGGAGGTACATTTAGTAGAGGCAGGTCCAAGCCCCTCCCCCTGCCTCAAGGCTGTGTGAGGTGTCCCACCATAGGGAGTGGGTTTCAAAATGCCTGCTCATGTACCAGGGGTGGATCGTGATTCTACTGCCAGGGGGCCCCTTAAGCAGATCAAGCTACACAACTGTCTTGGTTATTCGGAGGGCCTAGTCCAGTCCCATGTAGGCTCCACAGCCTTTGATCTAAATTTCATGAGTTCCCACTAGTTTGGTTTGGTTGTCTCTGTAGGTTTCCACATCATGATCTTGATGCCTTTGCTCAGAGTCCCTCTTCTCTCTCTTCGACTGAACTCCTGGAGCTCAGCCTGGTGTTTGGCTGTTGATCTCTGCATCTGCTTCCATCAGTTACTGGATGAAGGCTCTATGATGATAGTTAGGGTAGTCACTGATCTGATTACTGGGTTAAGCAAGTTCAGGCACCCTCTCCACTATTGCTAGTAGTCTAAGCTGGGGTCATCCTTGGGGATTCCTGGGAACTTCCCTAGCACATGGTTTTTCCCTATCCCCATGATGTCCCCCTCTATCATGGTATCTCTTTCATTGCTCTCCCACTCCATCCCTGTTCCAGCTCGACCATTCCATTCTTTTATGTTCTCATCCCCCGTCCCCTACCATCCATTGCCCACCCCTCACCCCCAGTTTACTCATGGAGATCTCATTTAATTCCCCTTCCCAGGGTGATCTATGCATCCTTCTTTGGGTCCTCCTTGTTAGCTAGCTTCTGTGGAGCTGTGGGTTATAGTCTGATTGTCCTTTGCTTTACATCTAGTATCCACTTATGAGTGAGTACATACCATGTTTGTCCTTCTGAGTCTGGGTTACCTCACTCAGGATGATATTTTCTAGTTCCATCCATTTGCCTGCAAATTTAATGATGTCATTGTTTTTCACTGCTGAGTAGTACTCCACTGTGTATATGTACCACATTTTCTTAATCCATTCATCTGTTGAGGTGCATCTAGGTTGTTTCCAGGTTCTAGCTATTACGAATAATGCTGCTATGAACATTGGTGAGCATGTGTCCTTGTTGTATGACTGAGCTTTCCTTAGGTATATGCCCAAGAGTAGGATAGCTGGGTCTTGAGGTAGATTAATTCCCAATTTTCTGAGGAACCGCCATACTGATTTCCAAAGTGGATGTATAAGTTGCACTCCCACCAACAGTGTAGGAGTGTTCCCCTTGCTCCACATCCTCTCCAAAATAAGCAGTCTTCAGTGGTTTTGATCTTAGCCATTCTGACAGGCGTAAGATGGTATCTCAGAGTCATTTTGATTTGCATTTCCCTGATGACTAAAGATGCTGAGCAGTTCCTTAAATATCTTTCAGCCATTTGAGATTCTTTTGTTGAGAATTCTCTGTTTAACTCTATAGCCCATTTTTTAAATTGGATTGTTTGTTATTTTGATGTGCACTTTCTTGAATTCTTTATATATTTTGGATATCAACCCTCTGTCAGATATGGTAAAGATCTTTTCCCATTCTGTAGGCTTTCCTTTTGTCTTATTTACTGTGTCCTTTGCCTTACAGAAGCTTCTCAGTTTCAGGAGGTCCCGTTTATTAATTGTTGCTCTCAGTGTCTGTGTTACTGGTGTTATATTTAGGAAGCAGTCTTATGTGCCAATGCATTCAAGACTACTTCCTACTTTCTCTTCTATCAGGTTCAGTGTAACTGGTTTTATATTGAGGTCTTTGATTCACTTGGATTTAAGTTTTTGTGCATGGAGATAGATATTGGTCTATTTGCAATCTTCTACATGTTGACATCCAGTTATGCCACCACCATTTATTGAAGATGCTTTCTTTTTTCCATTGTACAGATCTGGCTTCTTTGTAAAAAAATCAGGTGTTCATAGGTGTATGGGTTAATCTCAGGGTCTTCAACTCAATTCCATTGGTCCACATGTCAGTTTTTATGCCAGTATCAAGCTGTTTTTATTACTATAGCTCTATAGTAGAGCTTGAGGTCAGAGATGATAATGCCTCCAGAGTTGGCTTTATTATATAGGATTGTTTTAGCTATCTTGAGTTTTTTGTTTTTCCATATGAAGTTGAGTATTGTTCTTTCCAGGTCTGTGAACAATTGTGTTGGGATTTTAATGGGGATTGTATTGAATCCGTAGATTTTAGAAAGGCCTCCCATTCTACCACAGCTGAAATAATCAGAGTCTTCCCAGTGGCTATCTACAAAACATCTTGTTTTTTTTCCTGTTACCTGATCGTGCTGCTGATGCATGTGATCATATGTCTGATTCTCTTTCTCTCCTGAAAGCTTTACCATGACAGCAGTTTATTTGTCCTTCTTGTCTGCATCCTCAGCATCTAGTGTAATGCCTCATGCATAACAGATTCTTAGTTCTTTCTTCTCCATCCTTCACATGCCATCACATAACATTATAGTAGAGCTCCCGTCATATAAAGTCTGTTGATGTACACACACACACACACACACACACACACACACACACACACACACTCCACAGATGAAGATCTGGCTAGTATAATACAAACAAATGAGAAAAAGAAAAAAGAAAAGAAAAGGGGAACATAATCCCCTAGAGAAAGGACTTGAGATGTGGACAGGAGTGGGGATAGTTACTTTGAAAGGTTACTTAACCTTTCCAACCTTCAGATACCCTAACTACATGACACAAACAGTGAACCCATTTAGTTGTTTCACAAAAGAGTTAGCAGTAACGTGACATGTGTTAAGTGATTATATTGCTTGATTAGTTGTTTGTCATTAAGGCAGATTTTATTATAGCTTGACTAAACGTCCAGAAAATGTTTCAAGGACAAGCAGCTACAAGCAAGGAGAGATTAAATCTGTTATTTTTGAAAGTGAAGAAGTATTTAAACATCAGTGTTCAGAAATAGGCAAATAAGCTTTGACGGGAGCATAACAGTATAATTTTAGTATGTGTTGCTATATAAGCTTGGGTAGTGTACAATTGAAATGTACTGAGTACCCTTTGTTTTATCCATTTGTGTAATGATCATACAAATATAGAGCAAATGCTGGCCAAGTGAATGAAAACAGGCCCCTTACTAAAGCCCCTAGGCCATAATGGTAAGTGGGAACCTGAAGTGTATCTGTCATGTTTGGGGAAGATGTTGGGTAATTTTTGTCAACTCAACACAAGATAGAGTTACCTGGAAGTAGAAGCCTCAGCTGTGAAAATTCTTCTATTTGCCTTTAGGCAAGTCTCTGGGGGCATTTTCTTGGTTGGCGATTGATGCAGAAGGGCCCAGGCCACTTTAGGTGGTACCACCCCTTGGCAAGTGACCAGCCACATGTCCCTTCATGACCTCTGCTTCAGTTTCTACCTCCAGGTTCCTGCCTTGAGTTCTTGAGCTGGCTTCCTTCATGGTAGACTACAACCTGTAAGCCAAATACATCCCTTTTCCTCAAGTTGGTTTGGATTGGTTCTTGATCACAGCAATGCAAGGCAAACTAGGACAGAAGGGAAGCAACTGGATTCACAAAATCAGAGCATCCTGGCTGGGTAGAGGGGGATATCATAATGTTATGACTCAGTTTCCTCTGAGTCATCAGACTTTAAATGAAGTCTTGGGTAAAAGCCAACATACACAATCTCTTTAGTGGTGCTATTTTGATTGTGTTGAGAAGTGAGCATAAGTTGTCACTTCAATTCCTTCTTACTTCCTTTTTCTGCCCTTGGGAAAATTCCAGAAAACCCAGAAACCACAACATTTGGTTTGAAGAAACATGACCGGATACTCCAAACAAATGATGGATTTTCCTCCTTTGAAAAATTTTCATTTTGCATTTCTATTAGGTTCATCTTCATTTAATTTTCATTTGACATAAGTTTAGTTGTTAGACAGAATCTGTAGGAAATCAATGAGAAAAGCTGAAGAGTTAAAAACAAAGTTAATTTGCTTTTATTTCTGAAATTTTTCAAAGAAAGCTTACTTAACCACTTTAAATGTATATTTATAGCAACACAAGCAATGGTAATTATTTCTATTCAAGGGAAGATATGGAGATGGTTTCTAGGGTTGACTTCATGTGCTGCTAATTTGGAATTCTTTCCTGTATTGTGAATACAACCTAAATTTGTATATTATTCTGTAAGACTAATACACTATGTATTTCCTGCAAAGAGCTTAAGAAATTATGGTAAAATCTCTGGTTAAAATGGTGCTGCTTTCTGTATTTATATTCAGAATTGATTAGAAAAAACAAAAAGTCTGTTGGGGGTATTTGAACACAATTTCTCTTACCAGTCGTATTCATACATATAAAAACAACAAGAACACTTTCTTGCTGCCATAGATATATTTTTATATATAAAATATACAATTTGCCTTGGTAATTTATTATGGGAAAGAAAGTTTTCTTAAAAATAACCAGATGCAGTCTAGTCAAATAATTGCTGGTTTAGCTTGCTGTTGAAGCCTTCTTGATTTCAGAAAGAAATAAAGGTTACACACTAGTATACATTTAAACTCTAAGATGTTAACAACATTCATGAGCAGTTTTTATTGAACTTCATGTCATGTATTATGTAAAACGTTTTTTATTTGATTCTAACAAAACCTCTACAATGAGACATTGAGGTTCACAAAGTTTAAGCTTATCAAAGATCACACTTTCAGTGAGTATTTAGTACACTGAAGGGTTTCTCTGTAGATGGATCAAGTTGCATCTCTCTTGTTTTATATTTGAGCAAAGTTCATTAGTTTCTATCACCCTTGAGTTCAAAGGATTGACTGGGAGCTGTGGTCCAAGGATGGAGCTGCACTACAAATGCAGATCTGTATTATGCCATCTGATAACTGCTGTAAGCGTAACTCAAACCTCAATTGCCATGACCACCGATGTTCTGGTATTCTTAAGTCATGCCATAAACATAACAGAAATACCATATGGCAGTGCTGCGTTTTCAGAGCTACCAAGTAGCTATTCAAGGGAATCCCACATAAAGCCTGAAGTAGGGTATGCGGATGGTAGAAGGTGTTCCACACAGATGACTTCCCTTGCTCTTCCCTTTCAAATCTCAAGGCTTATGAACATGACTTTCCCATGCGATAGATTCAGAAAAGTTAAACCAGATTGAGCCCAAGTCTGCAAATCTGTCCTTAGTTACCCACACAGAGCTTCTGGGATACAGTCTCTTCTTCCAGAGACTCCCACATAGCATTATTTTTACAGATTTGATTTTCTAGGTGCCACAGATATGAAAAGGCACAAGATTTCATAGTACAAAAAAGATGTCAGAAACATTTGAAGTGAGCATGGCGAATTTATCTTATTTTTCCTCCTTCCATCGAATATCTAAGTAAAAATAGCGTGTTTGAGCGCGCACGCGCGCGCGCGCGCACACACACACACACACACACATCATCTTAAGTTTCACCTGTCTTAGCATAAACACACACACATACATCAAAAGAGTATATTAGCAGGCTTTAGTTCTAAAGTTAGTAGCAAGACAGAGACCAGACTCAGATGAGGGACATGACAAGTACTGATGGTTCCTGAAGAAAAGGAACATTAAACCTGCCTATCTTGAAACTGTGTAAATCACAGATGCCAAATGAACTTCTTATTTAGTAGCTTGCCTTGTTTGTGCTTAAGGAGTTAACAGGAAGCTTACTTCTCTGTATTTTATGTTCATTATAGTTCTCTACTACTTTAGACAAAACTTCATTCTCTTGAGTTTACAACCAGTTTGGTTTCTTAAAGCAGTTCATTCTCAAATCTTGGAAAACACAAAGAAAGAGCAGTGTAATCTTGTTTGTCTTAATTTCTTATGAGTTTTGCTTTTCCACATCCAACTGTTTGCCTTTCCCTAAAATGCGTTATTGATGCCATTGAATGCAAACAAATCAAAAGTGCTTGTGGACATGATGTTCTCCTTAGAACACCAGGGTCATCATAGCAACAGTTTGGAAGGATGGTCTTTCCCATTTTACAGACAAGAAAACCGAGACCTATGAAGATTCTCACTCAAATTTACAGCTAGTAAATTAACAAAATCAGGATTCAGATTCCCTGTCACGTCTGTTTGACACCCAAAACTAGAATTACTTTTTAGCTGCTAGCTTTCCAGTTGCAGATCTTTCCTCCTTATGGGTCAGTATTTTTAGATCACTTAGAATAACCGCTAGTAAGACTACATGATCAAACGGGTCTTGTTTCTTTGTCCACTGTGAGACTGGGCCTGGAATGATTATGAAGTTGATTCTGAGGAAGCAGAATCTGTGTTTGTGTGCCTTCATAATAATAGCTAATATATGTAGGGGCAGTTTATCTCTGCAAGGCTTTATACTAAGGGTTTTATGCAAAAGTTATTTATGCAACATTTTATTTAAATGGTGCAAACAGAATTGACTTCAGTGTTGAATCAAGTAAATGTAATTTCCTGACTTCAAGAAACTTACGTTATGGGGTGTGTGTGTGTGTGCGTGTGTGTGTGTGTGTGTGTGTGTGTGTGTGTGTGTGTGTGTGTGTCTGTCTGTCTGTCTGTTGTGTGAGATAGGTAATAGGCAGCGTAGATATGGAAAATGTGATATATAAGTATAAAAATGAGAATGAAGATGCTGCACTTGGTGGTTGCCACAGTTATCTTTAACTGTTCACTTGATACAAATATATAGTCACCTTGGAAGAAGAAACCTCAATTGAGGAATTGCTTTCTTTAGAATGGCTTTGGATATGTCTGGGGGGGCATTTTCTTTGTGGCTGGTTGATGGAAAAGGGCCTAGACCAATGTGTATGGGGGTTGGCTCTGCTAGGTAGATAATCCTAGGTTGTATAAGAAGGATAGCTGAACATGAGCCTGGAAGTAAGCCAATAAGCAGTGTTATTCCATGATCTCTGCTTCAGTTCCTGCCTAGGATTCCCTCAATGATTGATGGATAATGACCTGGAAGCATAAACCACATTGGTTTTTGTCAGTGTTTTATCCCAGGAACAGAAAAGCAAACTAGAACAGTAGTGTGCATTGATTTCAGAGAGAAGTCTGGCCTGTAATCATGGTGTGGTGGTGACAGTTAAACAATGATGTGTAGGAGACATGCCTTCAGGTTGTGGGGCATTTAAGAGTCCAAAGAAAAAGCACGAGCAGAGGTCCAGAGGTAAGAGAGCGCTAGGTCTGTTAGAAAAGGAGCTTAGGGTGGTGGGGTAGCTGGAGCAGGTAAGGGAGACAGATCCGAGAAGGACGTAAGAGCAAAGAGCTACCCAAGGGCCAGCTTGTGGACTTCTGTTAGGACTTGGCTCTACCTGCTGGGTGACATAGGTAGTGACCATGGAGTTGTGAACAGATTGATGAACCACGTGGAGTACTTTTCAAAGCAGCCTGCTCGGTGATACAGGAAATCTGGCTTACGTTTTCTTAACTTGTGCCACAACTTTCAGAATGATGGGGACACAGGAAAAAGGACCCTCAAAACAATGCCTGCGTGAATGGAGAATGATCTAGTTCTGGGTTAGTAGTACTTCATGTGTTTAAGGGGGTTGCAGATGAGAATGTACAGACCCTGAATTTACACATGGCTGTATGTATGGCAGAAATGATGACTCCAGGCAGTTTGGCTTAAGCCTTTTGGGCTAACTGGAATCATTGCAAACATAGAAGAGAAAGACTGAGAGAAGAGCAAGGATTGGTGGTCATAATGGGAATTCAGACTCTGGAATTTATTAGACATTTATGTTGATATATCAAGTAGCAAATTGGATATATGTGCCTGTGACTGTGAAGGAGAAGGCTGGGTTTAACATACCAATTTGGGAGTCATCTACACAAACTTGAACAAGCTGGATGAGAAGAGCAAGTGAGTAAGACAGGATAAAAGAGGAGGTCCATGAACTAAGGCGCAAGTCTTCAAAGGTTGAGGTCTGAGAATTGAAGAGGATCTGCAGAGGGTGGCTCAGCAGGCATGCTCAGCAAAAAGGAAGGAGAGCCAAGTATCCTGAGATTCAAAGTGCAAACACAGTGCTTTGAACAGGAGGGAACGATTAACTAGGGAGAGACTGATTAATCAAGCCCCATACTGCTGACCGTGACCTATTTGAGGAGTAATCGTCTTTAGACAGGACAATCCAGAAGTCACTGGTGACTTTGACTGCAGTCGTGCTGGCCAGTTGGTGAGAATCAAAGCTTCCTGAGAGTGCTTTAAAGAGAGACTAGGAATGGCGGAACTTGGGAAAATGAGTGCAGACAGCACTATGAAATACAATATAGAAGTTAGGCGGGGCAAGACAAAATGGGAGTCAAGGAGGAAATTATCTAAGATGGCGGATGAAACAGTATGTTGTCTGCGGAAGGGAATGAGTGCATATCTGGGGGAAACAGAAAAAGTTCAAGAGAGGAAATGTAGCTGTAGTGATATCTTTGGAGAAGTAGCTAGGGGATGGAGGGCATTCAGAGTTTATTATTAGTTTATGAGTCTTGTCTGTTCATCCACAGGAATAATTTCTCCCTTTCTCTCGCTCTCTCTCTCTCTTGCTATATATATTACACATACATATATATTCACTATATATGAAGCTGATATTGTGTGTGTAATATATATATATATACAATATATTATAATGCATATATATGGAGCTGTTATTGTACATAAATAATAGTATCAGTTTATATTCGTATGTGTGTGTATATGTGTGTAAGGAAGTATATAAAGTTTGAAGATCATCATAAAAACAGCAATCTAGTGCTGTGGAGCAATGAGTGAACTAGAGAAGTGTATTGTTGACTAGTCACATTAAGGACTCACTTGAAGCAAAGAGTGTTCAGGTGAAGCCCTATTTATTTATTTATTTTTTACTAACAGTAGACTCTTGATACAAGGACTTTGCCCTGTCTTACTGCATCTTGTTTTGTCCTGTTTGTCTCTTAGAGGCCTGCTGTTTTCTGAAGAGGAAACAGAGTGGAAGTGGATCTGGGGGAGAGGGGAGTTGGGGAATAGCTAAGAGTGGGGGAGGGATGGCCTCAAGTTAAACTAGGCATTGGTTGGTCACTCCCACAAGTTCTGCGCCACCATTTCCCCAGCACATCTTACAGGAAGGACAGATTGTAGATAGAGGGTTTTGTGGCTGAGTTGGTGTCCAGGTTGCTTTTCCCACAGCCTGCTGAGTGTTTTCTCATGCCAAAGAGGGTAGAACTTAGGGCTGAAGGCTCCATGAAGGCACTAGCTTGAACTCTCTACCTTCAATGAGTTGTGTGGATGTTGTCCTCAGCAATGGAGCCCTGCTGTCAGTTTTCATAGAGTGACCTTCTGTCTTAGCATCAGCCTGGGTTGTTTAGAGATCTCCATCAGACTCCCTCAGCCATGTACAACCCAGTGCCACCACTGCAAGCCTTACCTGGCTACAAAAAAGAACCACTTCAGACTCCTTGATCTTCCATTGCTAGAAGTCCTCAGTAGGGTCACCTTCATAAATTCCAGGAAGTTTCCACTGCATTAGGCTTCCATCTCTCCAATCTTCCCAATTCCAGCTGTCTCTCCCAACTTCTCTCCCTCCATCCTTCATTCTGATCCCTCCCGCTCCTTTCCCCACTGCCTGCAGTCCATCTGCAACATTTTCTCTGTTTTGCCTCCCCAGGGAGGTTCATATATTCTCCTAGAGCCCTCTTCTTTATCTAACCTCTCTGGGTCTGTGAATTGAAGCTTGATTATCATTTACTTAACATCTAATACCCTCTTATTAGTTATGTAACGTACTTGTCTTTCTGGGTGAAGCCATATTTTAAAGTAACTTCATTCAGTATGGTTGTCCATTTTCTTTCAAGATGTCCAACTGTATGGGTACAGGCAATATATAGATTCAGATAAGCCTATGACCACTGGTTAGAGTCATCACAAACCTAAGAAGAGTTGATGGTATATATGAGACTTATTAAAATAACTGACTATTGAGTTTAAGCTGTGTAAGAAATATTGGAAGTGAAAGAAATGAGAGACAATGAAAAGGTGTAGGATCAATGGACTAGAAATTTTCATGGAGTCAAAGATCCCTATAGAACTGAGTGGTGGGGGAAATGGGCTGGAAACATGGCAGGAATGGACAACTGTCTTCACTTGCACTTATGGACAGCCAAGGCATTAATAGCTGGGTATAGGTATGGCTGTAGAAGTGAGTGATCAAAGGTCTAAATTTAGAAGAGAGTAGTTGGGTCGTCTATATGGGCATTGTAAGAACCAAGAATTATTTCTTCTTCTTCATAACAACTCTAATCCTTATTTTAGGGAGCAAAATAGAAGATCAGAGTGTTTTTAGTACAAACTCCCCACACTAGGAGATTTTTGTGCTCATATTTATTTGAACCTACCATTTAGGATGCATCTTTTACCTAATGTACATCATGGCTCCAGTAATAATTTTATGCTTTGTTGCCTCCATGCCATGGACTATTAAAGGAGTTGGAGGATTTTAATATTTTTGTTTCATTTATATACCCAACTTGTCATTTGCAAACAGAGTTTTATTTATGTATTGTGAATTTATTTATTTGTTTAGATCCCTGGCATTGAAACCAGCTCCTCCCACATTCTAATCGCAGCCTCAATTCCTAAGCTGCACCACTAGAACTCTAAAGTTGATTTACTTAAGCACCTTCTAAAGAGCATTTCTCTGCACTGGGCTGTTTGCTTCAGGGACAGAAAGATAAACGTCCTGTATGGAATTCAGTTTTAGCTATCATTACCTGTGCCAACACAAAAGTGTTTGAATAATTATTTCAATGTTTTATGGCATCTTGCCTTATTATGTTATAAAAAAGGTAGAGAGTGCAGATATTGGTGATAAGAACCTAATATCTCATGAATTTAATATAATTGAGACAAGGATGGAACTATTCTTGTAAGCTGAAAAAGGAAAATCCTTAGCCTTAAGTGTATATCATTGGATTTTTGCCAGTTGAGTGAGTTTTCAATTAGGAAGAAAAAAAATCATAGTTTAAAATGTATGAATTGTGGGAAGTATATTTCAAAGATACTATGTAGAAAAGGAGGTGTAACTAGACATTGTATTATTTGTTTCTCATTAGGTAATGCCAGTTATAAAAGGTATAAATCTACAGATTATATTTATGCAGCTCCATCCTTTGCGTGATTTCAGGAACTTATGAATGACTATATACAACATATATAAAACATAGCAATGGTGCAGATATTGTGAAAACAAGTGAACATATTCAATATCTATGGTGGAATGATCAGAGAAAGTCTTTTCCAAGGTAGCAAATGTTTAGCAAAGTCATATAATATAGAACGAGCCTGTCAAATGCAGCATACAGGAACAGAATTGGGGCATAAGGACAAGCAAGGACCATGGCATGGAATCAGGGGAAGCACAGCCTGTTCTCTGAACCTCATAGGTTGTCTGTAAGGGCAGAGAGAAGACAGCACTGGTGAGAGCAGATGGTGAGAGCAGCCACAAAGCATTCCTATCTGTGTTTTCTGCTAATTGAGTGTCAGCTAGATTGACATCAGTATTCTTTGGTGCTTTTATAACACTTTAAAATGTTTAACTATTTGGTTCTGAGCATTTTCTCAGACCTGTGCTCACAAATTTCTTCCTTTTAGTTGCAAGCCTTACTGAGACCTTGTCTTTGTTCATTAATTTGATACAAATTTATTGGGCACCCATTCTCTACCTCAGCATGAGCAAAGTTTCTCTGTCTCATGTAGCTTATATATATATATATATATATATATATATATATATATATATATATATATATATATATATATATACCAACAGACAAGCTACTACAGAAATATTATTATTTTACATGGATTTTAGTTTTTTTTACTTTTTACTTATCCTTCGAGAATTTTATACAGTATATTTTGATTATATTTTTTCTTCTCCCTTAACTCCTCTCAGATCCTCCCTCATCTCCTTAATGACTTCAGCTTCATACGAATGTTATTCCCTGTCAGTGCCTCATCTTTCCTACAAGACTTTGATCTAGCAATAGAGTGCATCATATATATCTATATCTATATCTATCTATCTATCTATCTATCTATCTATCTATCTATCTATCTATCTATATGTTTAATCAGTTAAGAATGTTAGTCCAAATCATTGCCTATGGATGTATCCCTAGCATTTGCATTTTGTATAACCATGAAGATGATACTTGCTCCCCATTCCCTTCTATACCTTTAATCCTGTCTGCTGTTGAGTTTCCAGAAATCAAAGCATCATATACAGAAAGGAGGAAGATTCCCAATCATATCATTAGGTCTCTAATTAAAAGAGGGGGTTACTCACAAGCTGTCTGTTTGCCAAAAGATTATTCTCCACGTGTGAATTTATAAATGAAGAGTCAAAGTATTACAACTTTTCTTAAACATGTTTTCGGAATTTACGTTCTCAACAGTGTTCAAATGATATATTCTAAAGACAATAGGAAGGGTAACAGCCCGTGTCTTTGAATCCTTACTTGCTATCTATCTTAGATTTACCACTGGCACATGAGAAGTCATGGGGTCAGAGCAACAAAGCAAATTGTCCAAGGTCACGGAGCTAGTGCAAGGCAGAGCTAGGATTTAGATCATGGGTTTCTAGAGCCTGACTGCCAAACCCCTCTGTGCTGCCAGGAGGCCAGGCTACCAAATGGTAGTCTTTTTCATTCTGGAGAGGTACCCTTTGACAGTATCTATAGTTGATTCTCTCCCCAAGGTAGAGTTTATAGACTTTGGAGTAGTCATTAGAAACCTGCAGTAAGCTATGCATGCTAATTTATATTGTATAGTAACCACAAGAAGTAAAATGCAAACTAAAATTAATTAGAATAAAATGTTTTAACCTAATACAGAAAAATTGCATCAGTATAGTTTTAATATTCAGCTGCTTCAATTTTAAGTTAAAGTCATTGGCACTAAACAAAGCATAAATGTTACATTCTTGAAACAACTTGCCTTATTTCATGGGCTTTATAGCCATGTGTGGCTAATGACTATGGCCTTGAAAGGGATGGGTTTGCATGTTCTCATTTAAAAGAGCTTCAAGTTGCCCATGCCCGTGTAACATACAGATTTATTAACAGACCTGAGGTTTTAGCATTGTCTGGTGAGAGAAGATAGAAAATTAGAGTATTTTTGTTTCAGTCAGGGCAATGGTCTCTTACTCATTGTCCCTCAACCATACAACTGTCTTCTAGAATTGATAAGTGTTCAACAGATACCTAGCATGGTTCCAGCTTGAAAGGGCTCTCATAAATGGGCTTACATTAAGGATATGCTTCAGCTGAATAGTGACATCAATCTTGAGCTTGCTGTCCTTGTAGTCACAGACTGAGTCAAAAGTTGTGAACCTTGACTTTTTCCTTCACTCATAAGGGATATTATGATTCTATCATTTTCAAGTCATTGCTTTAATATATTGAAATCAACATCCTGAGCCCTTGGTATCATCACGGTCCGCTCTTTGCGGCTGAGCTTTGCAGTCAGCAGGAGGTCTTACCTATCAGAGCATTCTTACTAAGCTTGAGCAAAAGAAAGAGAAGAAAAAAAGGGGGATGTTGGAGGCTTGCCTGTCAGCTCTCCTCACACCTCCCCCCTTTCCCTATTCCTCTTTATATTCTATTGTAAAAGACAAAGAATTTTGTGATAATGACTTCAGGTTCTATCCATCAGAGTCTGTTCCCCAAAGGGCCACACTATTACGTTATTTGTACCTGAAATAGAATCCATTGTACACTAGGTTTTTTCTTGTTTTAGGCCCTTTAGATCATCTATAAACAGGAGAGATAATGAACATAAAAGGGACCAGCTTACCTAGGAAGATAAGGAAGAATTGTCCAGGGGTTTAAATTGTGCTGACTGGTTTTATCTGGTTTGGTTAAGATAAATCCCTTCTTGCCTTAGCAGTCAATCCCAGGGAAGGGGAGAAATAAAAATGCACAAATTAGTACTCACTATTTATTTTGTACAATATCTGCCTTGTACCCAGGAAACCATATTATTTACCAGACAAAAGTCTCCTAGGATTAAAACACAATGGCAGTATTTTCTGCTTGGGGAAAAAATATCAGCAGGAGTGAAAGATCCTCGCGAAGAAAAGACTCTTCTGTTACTGCAGTTTGCTCTGGACAGAATCATTTGCATCCCAGTCGTCCAGCACCAAACCGGTGTTGTGTCAGCAGCCAAGTCTCAGTGATGGAGAGAAAATGAGTTGTTTTTACTTCGGATGTAGCCTTTGGAGGCTCCAGCGTCAAAGTCAAGATGGATTGTTCAGACCTCCTTACCCAGAAGAGGCTCGGGTCATCAGTCTCAGCTTCCTGGTATCATCCCACAAGGGACAATTTATATTCTAGGTTTTTGTTAAGATACGTGGCATAGAAAAGCCTCACTTTTAAAAAATGCAAGTTGGTTCTGTCAAATCATACCATATTTACCATCCATAACATCCCTGTCCCAGCTATTACAAGTTATTTAGGTAACATCCCATACATTGTGCTAATAAAGGTGGTTTATAACCAAACTCAATTCTGAAGACAAATGAGTATAATAACTTAGCAAGAGGCATCCAAAGCTTAAATTGTTCAGTCTGGTTGTGCCTCCTACCAGCATTGTGACCCTGAACAAAGTACAGGGCAACTATGTGATAGATCCTGAAAAAAAGAGAGTGTCTTAGGGTTTCTGTTGCTGCAATGAAACACCATGACCAAAAAGCAAGTTGGGGAGGAAAGGGTTTATTTGGCTTATACTTCCACATTGCTGTTCATCATGGAAGGATGTCAAGACCGAAACTCAAACAGGGCAGGATCCTGGAGGCAGGAGCTGATGCAGAAGTCACGGAGGAATGGTGCTTACCAGCTTGTTTCACCTGGCTTGCTCAGCCTACTTTCTTTCTTTTTTGATTTTTTTTATTATTATTATTTTGCAGTACAATTCAGTTCTACATATCAGCCACGGATTCACTTCTTCTCCCCCCTCCCACTCCCCTCACCTTCCCCCCAACCCGCCCCCCCATTCCCATCTCCTCCAGGGCAAAGCCTTCCCCACAGACTGAGATCAACCTGGTAGACTCAGTCCAGGTGGGTCCAGTCCCCTCCTCCCAGGCCGAGCCAAGCGATCCTGCATAGGCCCCAGGTTTCAAACAGCCAACTCATGCAATGAGCACAGGACCCGGTCCCACTGCCTGGATGCCTCCCAAACAGATCAGGCCAATCAACTGTCTCACCCACTCAGAGGGCCTGATCCAGTTGGTGACCCCTCAGCCATTGGTTCATAGTTCATGTGTTTCCATTCGTTTGGCTATTTGTCCCTGTGCTTTATCCAACCTTGGTCTCAACAATTCTCGCTCATATAAACCCTCCTCATTCTCGCTAATTGGACTCCCAGAGATCCACCCGGGGCCTAGTCATGGATCTCTGCATCCAGATCCCTCAGTAGTTGGATAAGGTTTCTAGCACAACCATTAGAGTGTTTGGCCATCCCATCACCAGAGTAGGTCAGTTCAGGCTGTATCTCGACCATTGCCAGCAGTATGTTGTGGGGGTATCTTTGTGGATTTCTGTGGGCCTCTCTAGCACTTTGCTTCTTCCTATTCTCATGTGGTCTTCATTTACCATGGTCTCCTATTCCTTGTTCTCCCTCTCTGTTGTTGATCCAGCTGGGATCTCCCGCTCCTCCAAGCTCTCTTTCCCTCGACCCTCGCCCTTCACTACCCCCACTCATGTCCAGGCTGTTCATGTAGATCTCATTCCATTTCTCTGTCATTGGGCGATCCCCGTGTCTTGGGGTCCTGTTTTCCAGGTAGCCTCCCTGGTGATGTGAGTAGCAGTTCATTCATCCTTGTTCCACATCTAGTATCCTGCTATGAGTGAGTCCATACCATGTTTGTCTTTCTGAGTCTGGGTTACCTCACTCAGGATGATTTTTTCTAGATCCATCCATTTGTCTGCAAACCTCATGATGTCATTGTTTTTCTCTGCTGAGTAGTATTCCATTGTGTATATGTACCACATTTTGTTTATCCATTCTTCAGTTGAAGGGCATCTAGGTTGTTTTCATGTTCTGGCTATGACAAACAATGCTGATATGAACATAGCTGAACAAGTGCTCTTATGGTGTGGTTGAGCATTCCTTGGGTATATGCCCAAGAGTGGCATAGCTGGATCTTGGGGGAGATGGATTCCCAATTTTCTAAGAAAGCATCATATTGATTTCCAAAGTGGTTGTACAAGCTTGCATTCCCACCAGCAGTGGAGGAGTGTTCCCCTAGCTCCACATCCTCTCCAGCATCAGGTGTCTTCAGTGTTTTTGATCTTAGCCATTCTGACAGGCGTAAGGTGGTATCTCAGAGTTGTTTTGATTTGCATTTCCCTGATGATTAGGAATGTTGAGCAATTCCTTAAATGTCTTTCGGCCATTTGAGTTTCCTCTGTTGAGAATTCTCTGTTTAGTTCTATAGCCCATTTCTTAATTGGACTGTTGGGCATTTCAGCCTACTTTCTAATAGAACCCAGGACCATTAGCCCTTCCCCATTGATCACTAATCGAAAAAATGGCTTACAGCTGGATCTCATGGAGGCATTTCCTCAACTGAGGCTCCTTCCTCTCTGATGACTCCAGTTTGTGTCAAGTTGACACACAAAACCAGCCAGTACAGGGAAAGACAGAAAGAAGGAGAGAGAGAGAGAGAGAGAGAGAGAGAGAGAGAGAGAGAGAGGCAGATTGGCAGACACGGACAGAGACACACACACACAGTCACACACACGCACATACACACACAGAATAGACAGAGACACAGGCACACACAGATACACACACACACACAAGAGAGAGAGAGACAGAGACAGAGAGAGACAGAGAGATAGACACGAACAGAGACACACACAGAGACAGACAGGCAGAGACACATACAGATACACATACACAATACACACACACACACACACACACACACACACACACACACACACAGAGAGAGAGAGAGAGAGAGAGAGAGAGAGAGAGAGAGAGAGAGAGAGAGAGAGGAGGGAGAGAGCAATTCCAGACACCCATGTTACTTTGTTGTTGTGTATATTTCAGAAGATGCTGTTTGTAGGAAAATATTTGAAATATTATAAAGCACTATGTGGAGAAGTTGTATAGGTGGGTGTAACCATACACATTACAATCTCCTTTTTTGCATATAAAACTTATTATGGTTTGAAAATGAATTGCTGAGATAGGACAGAAACCAATATATACCCAAAGGGACCTTGGCCTTTTTCTATCTCTCTCTCTTGGTTGAAAAAGAAATACATCACTAACTCTGTGTCTTGTAGATGAAAGCTAAAAGCCTTACAATAAGCAATAAATAAACAATTGCCAGGAAATGTGCACACTAGGGCTCACTAAGGCTGAACTCAATTTTCAGTCCATGAAAATATACAAGTGTACCTAGCTGATGGAATAAAATGCTCTCTGCTTATGCTTTTAGGGATAATCATTTTGCATGGATGATAATCTTGTTCTTATGTATGAAGCAGGATGTACTGATTCTGTAATTTCCACCTTTTAGCAATGCATTCCTCATGACCGGGCTCAATAAGGTCTCATACTTTCTTCTTCTTTGGAGGTTCTGTGTATCCCCCTCCCAAAGGTACGGCATCCCCATACACAGTGAAGGGGAAGCTGGTGCACTCTCTCTTCCACTTAACAGAGCTTCTCTGAGACTGTTTATAGACTTTCACTATCATAGTTTAATATGTGCAGGAATCAGCTTAACTGGGTTCAAGTCCTCACTCTACTGCACACTTTGTTTCTGTCCTTGTGTATGTAAGTTTCTTAAACTCTGGATGATTCGATTTCTTCATCTATAGACAATCATGACAGTACCCATTTGAGGGAGTTACTGAGAATATTAAGTAAAATGATTGTAAGACAGCAAAGTGCTTAGCTCATGGTAAGCTCTCAATAAATGTTGGCTTCTGTCATAGTATACTTAAACATCATGGGCACATGGCTCCCATAGTGTATACATGTGGGATGTGTACATATCCATCACTATAATATAAAGGAGATTTTTAAAAAGCCCAGGAGATAGGAAGTTATATTAAGATGTTCTTTATAGCATTTCAACCTTCCAACATGTCTTTTGAGAGTCCTTATTGAAAATCTATTCCTGTAGGAATAGGACTCCTTTTCTCTGAAGGCATTTTATATATTCAATTCCTTTTTTAAAGGGAAAAAAGTCCACCATAGGAATTTAAATAACTTGAGAATATGAATGTCCCTCTCCCTTCATTTTGGTTCTCTATTTCATCACTGTGTGCTTTAGGGCTATTGATCCAATATTCACTATGATGATTTTTATACCAGAGTTATTGTCAGTGAATGGAGTCTATAATTAGAAAAAAATGGTGCATACCTTGGCAATGCTTTTGTTATATGTTTGATATCATTAGCCAACCGAGCCTTTACCAAGGCACTGTTAGATGCTGCATGCCAGGCACTGTTAGATGCTGAAGACACATAGAACTCTAGTGATGCCTGTACACTGCTGGTGGTCTCCTGGAGAAAAGAATCACAAATTCAAATAATTGTCAGATATCAATTAATGCTATATCTGAGAGCAAAGTTAAAAAAATGTAGGGAACAAAACCAGTTTGGTTAGTGAGCGGAGTCAGGAAAAGCTCTGAAGTTGAGGCAGCATGTAACTAGGTAAAAAGCAGTTGCTCGCTTGGTGAATGGGGTCTGGAGTTGAATAAGAGTCATCATACTAGATGGAATGACATGTACAAACACATGGAACCTTGAAGATGGATTCATAGAATTTTGGGGAACTGGTAGATAATCTGGCATGTCTGGAACAGAGTGGTAATGACCATCTCTTTAATGATACCTAAATATCGTGGACATACATCTCTTCCATAGTAGAAATGAGGGATGTGTGTAACTCATATTTTATGACAGAGCCTAAAGATTATGAAAGGTATTATCTGAGGGAAACTATTTTTTTTTGGAAAATTAAGTGGACTGGATAATTTAGTAAAGACCTTGTTAGAGTGAGGGGCTTGGAAAGCCTGTGATCTGATTTGTCAGGAGGGGACAGTCTTGGCTGATGCATTTAACTTTGGTCTGGGATGCATGTGAGAGAAACACTGGTCCTAGAGGAAGGAGATTTGCTCTTAATTACATAAGTTAATTAAAGAATATTGATTAGCCTCAGTGGGCCTCAGTTTCTTTATTTATAAAATAAGACCTTTGGATTAGATGATAATGAAAATCTCAAAATTTAAGGATTTATCACATTGGTATTAGATGTCTCAGTACTGGACTGGACTGTGGTTTTCTGTGTGGGATGTGTGTGCATATATGTGTATAGGTGAGTGTATGTGTATGTACATGTTTATAGAGCTATATTTGTATGTGTGCAAAGGTATGGGGTGTTTATGTGCATGTGTGTGCATATGTATGGTGTGTGTGTTTGTGTATATAAGGAGGTATGTTTGTATGTGAGAGCAAGTATGTATGTGTGTATAAGTATGTGTGGGGTGTTCATGTATATGTATGTGGGCATGGATGTATGTATGTGTATGTGCATATGTTTGTGTGTTTATGTGGAGGTCTAGGTCAGCTTCAGGTATTGTCTATCTTGTTTTTTGAGGCAGGGTCTTCCAGTGGTCTGGAGCCCACTGATTAGGGTAGGCTGGCCAGTCAATGAGCTGAAGGGAGTCACTTATCTCTACCTCCCCACTGCTGAGGTTACAAGTGCATGCCACAGCACTGAGGTTTTGTATGTGGAGTCTGAGGATCAAACTCAGGTCCTCATGCATTCATAGACAAGTTCTTAATTGACTATCTCCCTATCCTCTTCAGCATGTGTTTCAATGGGTTACCTGATTTCCAGTTGAAAATTTTCAAGACATACCAGTTAGGTACCAGTGATTAGCCCTAGACTAAGAAACATGCGATCTGTTTTGATGTTCTGCTTTCATTGCTTGCCCCATACATCCTAGGTTCCTTGGCATGCTATTCTTTGCTCCTTCTCTTAGTCCAAAAGTCTGGTTGCTTATGGATCTGCCAATTATATGCTTCTATTGGGTTTTAATGGGGGTGAACATCAAATTCTGAAATAATTTCTGATCAAGATGGTTTGTCTCTGGTTGGTTTCTCATCCCAATAAAAACTGGTCACTGTTTAGATCCTGAGCCATGAGCCCGCTGTCCCTACTACTTTAATTGTGATTTGGCATATTGATACAGTATTAAATTCCACTTGAGCAGATGGTTCCAGGATTTAAACTTATGCTTATCAGATGCAGATGGTCCAAACAGCAAACTTATTGGTTATTTTTATTTAAGCAGGTTAAACATTAATGACTTTGTATCATTGTTCTTTTGGGACTTTTTTCCCCAGTGATTATGAGTGATCCCCCCTAATCCTCCTCCTTTGTAGGCAATCTTTTATTTTAATTAATGTGTATTTCTCCCCATTTCTGACCCAGATTGTCACTTGTAAGTAGGATGCATTTGATTTCCAGATTTTTGCTTTTTTAATAATAAAGAAAACCCAGTCCATGTTGCTGATTATTTTGAAAGAAAAAGGTTTGCATATGATGGAATTTGTATCTCCCCATTCCTGCCTTGGTTTGAAGTTTCAAATTCACAGCGCAATTTAGAACATAGAAGGCCTTTGCTCACTTTAGAGAAAAGACAAGACAGCACCAGATAAACCAAACGATTTGTCCAAGGTTGCAATGAAGAGTATGAAAGAGTCAGGGACAGTACTGTGTGTTCAAGTTGCTGTTTGGCGCTCTTTTCAGACTATGCAGCCTCCTGGAATGACTGGTTGCTTAGCATCAGGCACGATGACAAGTGCCTGGCAATGGAGAAATTGATGGTCTCACCATGGAGAACAAATCCTCTGTCAACTTTCTGAAAGACCTTAAATTCTGTCAACATCTCATGGTTCAGATTTTGAAGGTGATGTTTACGCACCCAGATAGCCATAGACCAAAAAAAAAAGGACATGCTGTTGTAATGAAAGAGGCAGGAACAAACATCAAGGTGTTGGTTTTCAACTCAGGATAATGAGATCATTGTATGCACAGCTTAAAGGAAGGGAATTATTTCACATTGGGTTTTTACTGTCTTCTTGAAGATTTCCAGGGACTTAGTGACAAACAGGCTTCTACTCAGTATGTCATCACACTGAGAATGAGTAAGCACCACTTGATTTCATTTCTGAGCCTTTTTTCTCTTTGTTTGGTCACTTTAAATCAGTATCCATCATTTCTGCACTTCTTTGGAGGAAGTGGGAATTACCTAGTGAGTGTGACAGAATTGAGCTTGTAAGTGGTCCATATAAACTGCTTCATCTACAAAGGCTGTAGCTTGGACTCACGTTCCTCTCTGATCATCTGAGCTCGTATGGTCAACTTGGAGGTAGGCCTGACCCCTTTACTAGGATCACCTTGTGTCAGGCTCATCCATAGCTGTGTTCTCTCTTGCAAGGAAATGAATTACAAAATGCTAATAGCTATATATAATTTTCATTTATCCAATAAAAATTCATTTACATTCTTTTGGAACATCCTTCAGTATCAATTTTCTGAGCTTTCCCCATTCCTCTATTCCACAAATGGTCCTTGAGTGCATTCCTGGTGGCAGGAATGTAAAGACACAACTGGGATCAAAGAGAAACCTCCCTGTAAGGGTCTTGTGGTCCGAAGAGGAGACAGCCAGGTGGATGATTACAGTTCCCCACGATAACCTCAGAGCTATGATAGTAACAAGCATGCAAGGCTGAAAGGGCACACCGAGGAAGCCTTTGGAAGACACCTCAGTTGTCTTATCTGAAGACAGGGAAATAATACTTTGCAGATAGCTTCTCCGAGTTTTTATGAGAATCAATTGAAACAATACACTTAACAGCACTTAAGAAGCCACAATGCTGTGGAAGGGAGTCATTAAGTGATGTACTCTTCCTGCTGTTGGGTGTACCCGTGGTACAGTTATTAAAATTTAGAATTTATTATAAGTTTTGAGTATGTTTCTGGGGAGAATGGATTTCAGCCAAGGAAGTATGTCTATAGGAGGCCTGAAAAACTCCAACTTATCTTCCTTACAAGACAAAAACACATGACATAGTCCCCAGAGACAGTGGCAGAGAATCTAATGCAGTTGGCATTTAAAGTGAAGAGGATTCTGAAAGACTTTCATTTTTCCTTTAAAGGGCTTTTAATTATATATTTATCTCTTTAAGTCCTGTTTTGACAAGTCTTCGAATTCCCAATGACTAAATCTATGTGTTGCCAGATTCCCCTAGAGACACTGAAAATGCCATAATCATAAATAATCAAGACTCCTTGAATGCCTTCAATGTACATTGCATTGAAGAAAAGATAAGACTAAATGAGGCTGTCCCTAATATCAAAGATTTTATAATGTAATTGATAAAATGACTACTATTCACAATAATATTTAATGTGGAGCATATTAAAAACTGGGGGTTAGAGAACTTATTATTGTTTCATGAGAACACTGAGAGTCCATTAGCACTTGAAGGAAGGATAGTATTTGGATAAGGCTGAATGTAATGATAAATAGTTAATTCATATTAGTGAAAACGAGGCATAAACATTTGAAACTAGTAGAATGAATGCCAGTTTCCAGGATAATGTCACTTGCTTCCATGTATTGATGCTGTCATATGACAAATGTATGCTAAGGTTGCATGGATTGCCTCATTTAGTCCTAACAACCTTAAGAAGTTGGTTCCATTAACATTCTTATTTCCCATACTAGAATATTTAGGTTCAGAAAGATCAAGAAAAGAGGTATCAGACACACAGTTAGTAAACACTAAAGTTAGGTTTCAAACTCAGTTGTCTGAGTCTAAATTTCATGTTAATAACCACACTATGCCACTTTCTTCCCCTGTCTGCATCACAAACAGTCCAATGAGTACCTCAGATCTACCGAAGACGTAGCATTTAAAAAATTTATCTCCTGAAGTATCTTCCTTCCTCCTTCTTTCTTTTATCATGATATGTGGAGATTTTTGTTTGTATTAGTAAATTCTAAAGTTTAGATTCAATATTACTCTAACAGAAGAGTCGAACAAATAGCAGAGACCCTGTGCTAGCCTCTCCTCAGGTTCACATTTGAGATAACTATAGTATAGAAGCCCAAACTCAGCAATTAACCTTAATGTGATGTTATTAGCTAAAGTACAGAACTTACATGGATTTTACCATTTTTCACTAATGTTCTTTTCCTGTTAGAAGCTACAGCTTATTTCCCCACATCCTCCTTTTTTGTGGAATACTTTCAATATTTGTTCTAACAGTTGATTTTGGTACTGTTGTTGCTTACAGAGATGGGCAGGCTCTTGGGATGTTACCTGTGATGGCTCTGAACTCCTTGGCTCAAAAAATTCTTCTGTCTCAGTCTCCCAAGTATCTGGAGCTATAGGTGTACACCACCAGGACTGGCTTCATCATTTTTTAAAACTAGATATCATTTTGTATTTTCAAACTGAATAGTGAAACTTCAAATATTTCCATTTATTTATTTATTTATTTATTTGTTTGTTTGTTTGTTTGTTTGTTTTTACACCCCAACCACAGCCTCCCCCCTTCTCTCCTCCCATTCCCTCTTTCCACCTTCCCTCAGACCCCCCCCTCAATGTACCCCTCCTTTGTATTCACTCTGGAAGGGGTAGACTTCCCATGGACATCAGCAAAGCATGGCATATCAGGCTGCCAGAAGACCAACAATCTCCCCCCTACATTCAGGCTGGACAAGGCAATTCCATATAAGGAATAGGTTTCCAAGACCCAGCCAAAGCACCAGGGACAGCCCCTGCTCCCATTGCCAGGGGTCCCAGAAACAGACCAAGCTACACAACTGTCACATATGTGCAGAAAGCATAGGTCTGTACAATGAAGTTTTCCTGGTTATTGGTTCAGACTTTGTTCATGCCCATGAGCCAGGCTAGCCATTTCTGTGGGGTTTCCTACGATGTCCCTGATGCTCCTGGCTCCTACAATCCCTCCTCCTTCTCCTCAGCAGGACTCCCCTAACTTGGCCCAGCATTTGGTCATCGGTCTCTGAACCTGACTTCATCAGTCACTGGATGAAGGCTCTGGGCTGACAACTGGGGTAGTCACCAATCCAATTACAGGTAATGGCCAGCTCAGGCTATGCATCCACTGATGACAGAAGTCTTAGCTGGGGCCATTCTTATAGACTTCTGGAAGTTTCCCTTGCATCAGGCTCCTACCCTCATCCATAACACCCCCCTTTCCAGTCATCTCTCTCAGCACTTCCCCCTTCTGCCCACCCTCCCAACTTCATCCCTAAAGTTCCCATGGCTACCTTCCCCCAATCCAATCAGAAGATTTCCTCTATTTTCCCCTTCCCTTGGAGATCCATGCACCCTGCTTTGGACCCTCATTGTTTCCTGGCCTCCCTGAGTCTGTGGATTGTAGCATGGTTATCTTTTACTTTATAGCTAATATCCACTTATGATTGAATACATACCATGTTTGTTTTTCTGAGTCTGGGTTACCTCACTCAGGATATTTTTTTCTTAGTTCCATCCATTTGCCTTCAAATTTCCTGGTGTCCTTGTTTTTAACAGCTGAGTAATACTCCATTTGTGTCCCACATTTCTTCATCTATTCTTCAGTTGAGGGACATCTAGGTCATTTCCAGATTCTGGCTATTACAAATAAAGCTGCTATGAACATAGTTGACCAAGTGTTCTTGTGGAATGATTTGAGCATCCTTAGGGTATATGCTTAAGAGTGATATCGCTGGGTCTTAGGGTAGATTGTTTCCCAATTTTCTGAGAAACTGTCATTTTGATTTTCCAAAGTGACTGTACAAATCTGCATTCCCACCAGCAATGGAGGGAGTTGTTTCCCTTGCTCCACATCCTCTCCAGCATATGCTGTCACTTGTGTTTTTGATATTAGTCCTTCTGACAGGTGTAAAACGGAATCTCAGAGTGCTTTTGATTTGCTTTTCCCCTCATGGCTAAGGATGATAGACATTTCTTTAAGTGTTTCTCTGCCATTTGAGATTCTTCTGTTAAGAATTCTCTGTTCAGGTCAGTACCCCATCTAAATATTAGATTATTTATCTTTGTGATGTCTAGTTTCTTGAGTTCTTTATACCTTTGTCAAATGTGGGCTTGATGAAGATCTTTTCCCATTCTGTAGGGTGCTGTTTGTCTTATTGACAGTGTTTCTTTGTCTTACAGAAGCTTTTCAGGTTCAGGACGTCCCATTTATTAATTGTTGATCTCAGTGTCTGTGCTACTGGGTGTTTTATTCTGGATGTAGTCTCCTGTGTCAATGTGTTCCGAGGCTACTTCCCACTTTCTCTTCTATCAGGCTCAGTGTAACTGGATTTATGTTGAGGTCTTTGATCTACTGGGTCTTGAGTTTTGTGCATGGCGATAGTTATGGATTTATTTGCATTCTTCTACATGCCAACATACAGTTATGCCAGCACCATTTCTTAAAGATACTTTCTTTTTTCCATTGTGTAATTTTGGCTTCTTTGTAAAAAATCAAGTGTTTGTAGGTGTGTGGATTTACCTCAGGGTCTTCGATTTGATTCCATTGATCTACCTGCCATTTTGTTTGCCAGTACCATGCAGTTTTTATTACTATAGCTCTGTAGTAGAGCTTGAAGTCAGAGATGGTGATACCTCCCACATCCTCTTAACTATCATTTGTCCATAGTCTTCAATCCATAGCAGTTCCCTGGCCTTTCTGGTCTTTTGGGATCCTGACACTTGTCAAACATATGATCAGTTACTTACTTTCTTTTCCTAATAAGGCCTATATGGTCCTTTATTGTGATTAGGTTGGGGTTATGTATCAATGGGAAAGGTGTTAGGGAGGTGATATGCCTCCTGTACATGTCAGATGGCACTTCTTGACAATGTATAGTAGAAGAGGCATTTAAACACTCTTAGGGTTGTTAAGGATCTTGAATAAATAAAAGAAGAGATGTATCTTCACTGAGAGTAAGAGTAGGATTGGGATAGCAGGACTGGAGTGGAAAGCAGCAAGCTCTGTTCCCGGTATCCTAGCTCCATACTTCAAACTGTTACAGTACAGAGTGAGACAAAAATCTTTCCATCCAGTCATGCATTATATCTGAGGTTCCCTTAACCCTGAAATTCACTCCACAGGGACTTGAGCTTTTGTTTGAATCTGATTTTCTGCTTTGATAGCCTGGGGATTATGATTCAGGAAAGAGGGCACTAAGTGAGTAAAAACCAATCCAAATAATAGCAGTTCCTCTCTACCCTCACTCATGCTCTCAAAGTGTTTCTCCGAAGCATTGAAAGACAAGGTTGGAAACCTGGCACACGGCTTTCATTACGTCTGAGGTGGAAGGTTTATATTGGAGGCACTCATCATGTTGGGAAATAACAGGATGTTGCAGTAGAGTCATTTTTCACAGAAGACTGTTGCTTATTCTATAGACAGGAAATTGCAATCAGCTCAATTAAAAGGACAGTAGTTTCACAGGAATCCTTTAGTTAGTCACCAACTTTAGTGAAATCTTAGTTTAATTAAAAGGAGTCAAATAAGCCGTGTGTGAATAGAAACGAAGAGACTGTGTTTTTATTGCTATCACTCCTCTTTTGAATATAGTGACTTTATGATCTCATGATTTGAAATGAATCATAAGTCAGTGACAGAAGAGAGCACAGTATAATAATCCAGGGTCCCATGTTTTGTCTATGAAGCATAAATAATGTTTTCCTTGCCATTTCTGAGTGAGTGGATTAAGCAGCTCTGAAGAATTAACCATGTTCTTTCAGGTATGATCTCTCTATTACAATTCAACCCTCACCCCCGCAGGAAAACTCCATAAATTCCCATGTTCTGTGAAATGTGCAAAGAATCTAATTTCAATATCTTGCTTCATTTAACTGGTGCTACATCTGTGATCCGATATGGCAGCCATGCTGTAGCTGAGAAATAAACAGCACCATTCCATTCTCTAGAGGAAGAGAGTGCTCAGAGGACTTTGCTCTACCCTTTTTCTGGGACCGTCCTTTGCAACTGAAAAGTTGTAAATTCAGAAGGAAAGCTGACAACCTAAAGAAGTTTCCTTTTCTTCCTTCCTTCCTTCCTTCCTTCCTTCCTTCCTTCCTTCCTTCCTTCCTTCCTTCTTCTTTCTTTCTTTCTTTCTTTCTTTCTTTCTTTCTTTCTTTCTTTCTTTCTTTCTTTCTCTCTTTCTTTCGACCTATCTTGGCAGCACGCTTAATCTTTTGCAAACTTGTCATTTCAAATCTGAAGCTATGTTAAAGCAAGACACATTGATAGCACTTCTCTAAGCCTAGGCAGTCCTTAGTTATCTAGGGACAATCAACACCTTGGTTTACAGAGAGGGATCATGTTAGTCTAGTTCACAAAAAAAATATTAATTCTTATTAATGGCTAGTTCATGGCTTTTTTGTACCAAAGGATAAAATATTTCAGCATATCAAACATTATTGTTATTGGATAAATAATACAGACTATAAACTATTATATAGTTCTTCACTTTAATAACACTTGCAACTTCCCAATTAATATTGCTGTTGCTACATATTTTAGTTGCATATGTCTCACTGACCATTATAAATATTTAGTGCAGCTGATATTCTTCAGTGAAGCATTATTAATACTCTATTAACTAAAATCCAGAATTTACCCGGAGTTCCTCACTGTTTACCCATTATCTTTATTTCTGTATAAGGTCCTATTCAAAGTACAATGCCACATTTGTCTTGTCTTCTTTGTCTCCTCTTTGTTGGCATTTTTTTTTTTTTTTGTGATTAGATGGAGGATAGGCTTTGGGGGAAAAGACTACAGAAGTAGAATGCAATATCTTTGCATTGTGTCAAGAGTATACATTATCAGCATGACTTAGGGTTTGTCAAACTAGATATAGATCTTAGTCATTTGCTAAAGCAGTTGTCAGGTTTATTCAGTATAAAGTTATTATTTCTTCCTTTCCCATATTGTTATCTCTTGTCTCTAATCAGATGTCTAGGCCATACCTCAGTAATGAGGAGTAGCTTGCTCCTCAAAGGCAGAGTGTCCACATATGTTACTTGGATTTTTTTCTTGAATGGAATAATTTAGTTTTTTCTCCACTACTTATTTATTTACTCAGTAATTTATTTATTGTAGGAATTTGTCTTACCCTTTGGGAAATAATGAGGTACCATTTTATTTGTAACTCAGCTTGCTCCAACTTTAGCCGTTGGTAGCTCTTGCTGTTGGTGGCTTTGTTCCTTTCACATATAATTAGCCTTGTCTTCTGCATTGTTTGATAATTCGGAGGAAGACACTTAATGTTGATCTACAAAGCCTTGCAGGTGTGATGCTCTGTCTGCAATCCCAGTGCTCAGGTTTGTTTTTTATTATGCCTTACACCAGATGTACACTAAGTCATTGCTTAGAGTACCCCTGGTTTCTGTTACTGGATAACAGCATTGTAAATTAAGACCTGGGTGCTACTAATGTTCATTACTACTATCGTGATGTTGCTTCTAGAATTTTAAACTGCTAAACACTTGTGTAAACTAACTCATGTGTATATACATATTTACAAATAATGTGTGGTACATGAAGTAATGGTACATAGACAATGCAGTAATTTTTATCTACATTAAGGGAAATATAAGTTGGTACCAATATCTCTAACTCGTGGTTCATTAGCATGTGAATCAGTCTAGCCCCTTGCCTTTGGTTTTCTGTAGATTCATCCTCTAACAGTAAGAAAAGTGTTTCTACGTTGTGATGGACACATGTTTCCATTTTCATCGCGAGCATTCACAAATACCAAGGACCAGAGTGTGCTTCTGTACAGTTTCTTTAGCTTTTCGTCTTGGAGTTGTGTCCTTTTTAGTGTCACTTAGCTCGGAATCTCTTTTCTTCACCCTCTTCAATAAGGTTGTTTTATGCCTTTGAAATCTATTTAGAGTTTCATCTTATTCCATAATACTCTAGTATGACTAAATTGTTTTGTTCTCTATTTTTTAAAGCCCTTTGTTCCTTCATGTACTATGTTGGGTATTTTCTTTTTTTTTTCCCGGTGGAAAGTTTATTTATATAATATATTATACATATATATTCTTAGGATAACATTGATGACATTTATTTATTTATTTTTTATTTTGCAATACAATTCAGTTCTACATATCAGCCATGGATTCCCTTGTTCTCCCCACTCCTGCCCCCCTCACCTTCTTCCCAGCCCACCCCCCACTTCTAACCTATACGTTCCACTTCACTAACTCTTTCTTCAACCAGGTTTATTACATTTTAAAAATCACTCATTTAATTCTTAATTTTGATGGCTGTGTTTTACAGATCTATATTTTTCATTTATTTCTGTCTAACGATTTCCAGTTCTCAGTAAAGATTTTTAGTTGTGTATATTAACACTTTGAATATTTTAAAAATAGTCTGTGTCTAATGACTTTAATATTTGGGTTTCCTGAGGGTTTGTTTATATCGTCTTTCAAAAGATCTTCTTTTTATCTGCTGTCTTTTCTCTTCTTTTGGGTAGTTTATTTCTTATTGAATTACACACCAACTTGAAGAAAATGTCACTGTAAAGTGATATCTCAGATTTTTTTTTCTCTCCAGAGATGGTTTATTTTTGTTCTTAGCACAGAGCCAAGGGCACTAAAATATCCTAGGTAACCTTAACCCAAATTCAAGGGTTATTTTAGCCCAAATTCAAGATGAAGAGGAATTTGTTTATGAATATTGATTTGTTTATGTTACGTAGTTTTTTTGAGGTCTTCTAACCAAAGCATAGAAAGTTGCCAATGATTCTTACTTTGATGGACTCAGAATTCCAATTCCTGGCACATAAAATCTTTTAACCCCTCACTATCTACTTTTGGGGAATGATAGATATCCAATGGCTTTAGTTAAAAGAGAGGATGGGGGCAAATTATCTATAAGGTTCTTAAGTGTGAATTACAGTGTTGGGTTAAGCCATAGTTGCTTCAGAGATCTGTTTCAGTACTGAGAATAGAGGTAAACACTGGATACATTAAGAGCTGATATGAGCCATGCACAGTGGTGCACACCTTTAATCCTAGCCCTCAGGAAGAAGATGTAGGTTATCTGTGAGCTCAAGTTCATCCTGATCTGAAGACTGAGGCCAGTAAGAACTTGTAAGATAGAAAGAATATGCACAAAACAGGAACATAAAGTAGAAACTGGTGAAGGTTGTGGAGTCAATTGTATAGAATTGAACTTCTTGTCTTTGCCAGTTTTTGTGTATGCGTAGTGTGTGTGTGTGTGTGTGTGTGTGTGTGTGTGTGTGTGTGTGTGTACATATACATCCGTGCCTGCACATACAGAGACCAAATGTTAAAGTCAGGTATCAACATTTATTATTCTCCACCTTATTTTTTTGATGTAGAGTCTTTCACTGAATCCGAAGCTTGTCAAGACTGTATAGCCACTGAGTTTTAGGGTTCTGCCCATCTCTGTCCTCCTCCACCCATATTGAGTAATAGATATGCTCAACTTTCATGTGTGAGCTGGGATCTGAACTCAGTTACTTGCTTGTCTAGCAAGCACTGTACCCATTGTTCCAGCTCTCTATCCCACATTACACTGATTTATTAAATACTTTCTAGGCAGATTGATATGTGATCAGATATATCTCAATTTTAACAGAGTAAATCCTTTTAATGAATTAAACATATATTTTTACTTGGAGCTGGAAAGGTACATTGATTTTCAGGTATCTTTCTCAATGTACCCTCAGTCAATGGGGCAGTTGCTAGTTGTTTGCCTTCCCTAGTCACGACTGCCTGGGCCTCTTGGGTGGTGGGAATTCCCGCCTTAAGTTTCTGTCATCTTGAGTTTAGGTTCTTTATCAGGAAAGATGGAGGTAACAGCAAATTCCCTTTTGGGGTGGTTTTGAGGTTCAAATGAATTGTAGTAGTGATGAGGCTTCTTGAAGGCTGAAAATTACATATGTTTTTGTTAAATTATTACTATTAATTTGTCTTATCATCAGATTAGGAACCTTGAATGTAATTGAGAAAGCTTTAGATGTGAACAGACAATGACAAATATTGTATAATGAGCTGACTGAGATACTCATAAACCTGAACTGTGGTTTAAAAATTCATTTTTACATTCATGCACTTATTTATTATTTAATAAGTAGCTGAATATGGGTTAGTCACTGTGATGGGTGCTGAGGCTGTAAAGAAAATATGCAGTCTTTGTCCTCCAGAAGCTTATCATCCAGTAGAAAGATTAAAGACTCTCAGGACTTACTAAATATAAATTTTAAATATAATGAGGGGATGGAGAAATCAGTGATTACCATGAGATTAAAATACAAGCATTAATGATACATGAAGAGGATGTCAACATACTCTAGGAAAGGCCTAACATCTGTAAAGGTATTGTGATAGAGGACATGTGACATGTCCAATACCAGATGTGGTGCACACCTACAATTGGGGCATTTGGGAGGCTGATGCAGGAGGCTCATGAGTTGACAGCAGACCTGAGTTACATAGTGAGACCTAGGATTCCTAGCTTGAAGGGAGGAGCACAAAGGGAGTGGTAGATGAGATGTAATTGAGAGCCCAGTGGGGAGTGGAGCCTCCAGGGCTCGGTGGATCAGAGTCAGGATTCTGATCTTCAATCAAGGGCAGTGTGATCCCTTGCCAAGTACATGGTGATGTGTAATAAGTGACACTGCTTTGTCACAGAGGTCAGGTAACGCCTATTTGTTCTTCATCAAGTTTCATGCCCACTAGTCCAGTTTTCCATTTTCTATCATAATGTTCAGAGGACTGACATAATGTGAGTTCTTCCATACAGAGTAGGATTTGTGAGTCTTGGCTTGTGAGTGGATTATTGAAGGGCACTGAATATAGTCCCAGGGATTATTTTAAATAAACAAAAACCATACCATTTACTGAATCAATATATGGAGGCTATTTAGGATAAAAAACAGCAAATCTGGCTTGAATTAATATGTACTAAATATTCTTTTTAAGGAATAAAATGGGGAATGTCGAAATTGGATTCTACTTAAAGTAGAATATACAATAAATAAATAGAATTATTTAATTTTTATTATAGTTTTAAATATTTGTTTTGTGTTGACATAGGAGGAACAACATATATGATATTGGCTATAATCTCCACATCTCCTCAGATGACCCAATTCACAGTGGCACCCCAACACTGGAAGGAATTACTATGATGCCTGCTTCCCTCATTCATTTTAATTTTTATTTTCTTATCTATTTCCCTCTTTTATGCCTTCTGCTTTCTGGAATATTCCTCCACTTCCACATCCTATTATTTATTGAGCTTGCTTAGTATTTCATCCTTGAGCCCTGGGGATGATTTATTCTGACGAGCATGCCCTATGGAGTCAGTTCTATATTAGTTTGTGTCTCAGCAACAGTAAATGTCAACAGTCTGATCTTGAGCAAATCAATTCATCTCCCTGCAGTTCATTTTCTTCTTATCCCAAATGTGGGATTATGCCTCCATATAGGGATATTGTGGGAGTTGAGTTATGTTATTAATGATTATCCTAGTTTCTTTGATGTTATAATTTTTTTAAAATGTCCACAAAACGTTGTTCTCCCAATCTCAATGCTCTTTGGCAGTGAGGCCAGCTACTCTGATATTAAGAGTTAGGATTTATCTCTTCTCTGTGGCTTGTGACTACTTTGGCCATTCTCAACTCTACTCTGATATTAAGAGTTAGGATTTATCTCTTCTCTGTGGCTTGTGACTACTTTGGCCATTCTCAACTCGACAGAGATTTCATTATTAAACCGTAATCTTTCACTTTTGTTTACCTCCAAGATATCATGTTACCATTACTATCATAATATAAAAACAATATAGCTTTTAAAGTCTTATAGCCTTCAAAAATTCAAACACTTTAAGTCTTTTTAAAATATTCAATGTCTCTTTAAAATCAAAAGTCTCTCAGTTATGGGCTCCTGTGAAATAAAAAAAAAATCCACCATCATTACAATGATTATTATGATCTACCTTCTAAGGCAGTGGTTCTCAACCTGTGGGTTGTAACCCCTGGCAAACCTCTGTCTCCAAAAATATTTATATTATGATTCATAACAGTAGCAAAATTATAGTTATGAAGTAGCAACAGAAATAATTTTATGGTTGGGGGTCACCACATCATGAGGAACCAAATTAAGGGGTTGCAGCAATAGGAAGGTTGAGAACTGCTGCTCTAAGGTAATTTGTGTGTGTGTGTTTGTGTGTGTGTGTGTGTGTGTGTGTGTGTGTGTGTGTGTGTGTAGTAGCATGGCACTTAGGAAGTGTGTGTGAAGTTCAGATTCCTTGTTTATGCCATAAGTAATTCTATGGCCCTGGGAATGCAGCAATGAAAGAGACAGACAGCCTTGCCCTTAGGGAACTTACGTTGTAGTTTGGAAAATAACCTGAAATGAATGGTGTGGAGAAGCCTTGAGTAGAAGCTTCAGAAAGAAACTGTTGGGAGCTACTGCCTCGGTAGAAAGGGTGACCAAGGAAGACCCCAATGAGAGGATGAAACATCAGAAAATTTTGAAAGAGGCACGAGAGAGGGTCACCTGACATCTAAATAATGTATTTTGTCTAGGAGAATTGGGAAAAGCAAAGGCCTGATATTAGTGGCTAGGACTGTTCAAGGATCAGCAGGAACATCCATGAGGCTGGGAAGAGTAAATGAGCAAATGTGGACTTTGGGGGAATGGGCTAAACAGTGTCAGGCCTCGTGGGCATGTGATTGGGGCATTTGATTCTGACTTCGGGATGGGAGAGCAATGAAGGATTTGGGACGGAGGAGTAACATCATCGGAGTTCCACTTAACAGGCTCTGCAGGTGCTGTATTCAAAGCAGACTGAAGAGGGCCAAGGTTGAAAGCAAAGAGAACAATTAGCGGCCATTTCAATTTCATCTGGGAAGGAGTTAATAGGATTGAGGATACTGTGATGGAGATAGGTAGAGATGAGGACAAAAGGCCCTTAGGTTTTGCTGGTGACATGGACAAGGCAAGTGTGCCTTCATAGTGAGAATTCTGAAAGCAAGGAGTGTGTAATGCCATCTGCGCAGGAGAAAAAATGGTGGGTGCAGTCGAGCAGAACACAATCTCAGTTTGGGATTCTGGTGCCTTCCATAGAAAAGCTTTCTGTTTTCAGAGTTTTTTTTTGTTTTGTTTTGTTTTTTGTTTTTTTTTTTTTTTTTTTTTTTAGTATTTTATATTTATGAGTGTGTCTCTAGGAGTATATGCCACACATACGCAGGTACCTCTGGAGGCCAGAAGAGGCCACTGGATCCCCTGGAACTGGAGTGACAGGTCGTTGTGAGCCACCTAATATGGGTGCTGGAAACCAAATTTGGGTCCTCCAGAAGAGTCATGCTCTTAAACATCTCTTTAGACCCCAGGAGGAACTTTCTTAAAGTCAAATATTACCTGTCCCTCATAACAGAAAAACCAACCAACCAGCCAACCAACCAACCAAACAAACAAATAAAAACCAGTGTCACGATGCAAAAGCTCTGCCCTTCTCATTGACTTTAGTCAATGTCCTCACCTGGAGAACTGAGGATTGCATCACTGTTTTAAGAAACCCTGAACAGTTCCTCCTTTGTTGGGTTAGAAGAAATCCAGATTTCTTACCATAGCCCGAAGACTCCTCCCACACTTACCTTGTCCACTCTACTAGAAACAGTCTCCTCCTTCATTGTGATACTGTCCTTGGGTGTACTTTCTCCTGCTCTGGGTGCACCAAAATCACTTTGGATTTTCAGTTACTGGTGTTTTTTTTTTCCTGGAATATTTCCTTTTTCATTATTATTTCTTCTGGACTAAAGAGTGCTTATGATTATAATAATCCTAGCCCATGTGTTCGTTCTATCAGAAAGCTCTTTTTAGAAATGAATTGCTTCAGCATACAAAACAGTGGGTTTCATAATGACAATTCTGTGTGTGTGTATCACTAGTCTCTGTGCAGAAATCTCTTTTGTACTCATTACTTTAATAGCACTTCTCATCCTCTGACACAATGCATTTACTTGCTTTCATATCCTTTGACTACTCCCGCCTCATCCGCTCCTCTCCGATGTCTTATTTGACTTGTTTGCTACTATATTCATGGCAGTCTTGCATAGAGTTACTCATTAAATATGTGTCAAATAAATGAATGGAACTAAGATAAAATGCAAATAGAAAAAAAACCCTTTCTTGTTTTATAATAATAGTTTTTTTTAATCAAATATTGTCTTCACCTTGGCTATAACGGTTCTCTGACATAAGTTAATGCATTTCATGGTTCAGATTTTACAAACATTGATAATATTTCAAACGTGCTTACACCAGTAGTGTAAGATCAGTAGGCCCGTCCATCCCTGTTGTGAGTCTGAAAACAAGCCTCCTAGAGACCGGTTAACCTCCTTAAGCTCATTCTGAACTTGAACTTAGGTCTTTGACCTTGAGCCCCTATTAGTTGCATTTTCTCTGGATACTATGCTAGATCTTTTTGATGCCACAGGCACTGACAATTGTCAGAAGTAGCAACATATAATCAAATGGGTCAGATAAAATTAGAAGTGGTCTCAAATTTTGCTGACTCCAGTCTTTGCCCATGTTTAGAACCAAAATCAGATTTACTAATGTTTCTGGCTCTCCTATGCTTGAATAACTCTCTTTAATTTAGGTACACATTTCTCAGACTGGCTACTAGCAATGTAACAGGGAATCTAAGATGTCTCCCAGGAATAGTCTCATTTTCAAACATTTGTCCTATTTCACAATTTCCAGGTGCTTTAAAATCCTCGAGGAGACCGAACAAATGGCTGGTTTCAATATGTTCCACAAACCACAGCATTTTCCACAGTCCTCATTCCAAGGTGAGGGGATGGAGGCATTTCCACCTTGGGCTATTTTTGGAAAAGCTGTACAGGAGAGGACTCCCTACACCCTAGCTCTTGGGCAATGTCTGCTTCTGTGTTAACCTACCCATTGGCAAGAATAATGAGCACTTTAGTAGAGTGGTGCTTGGGTGTGGGGAGAGTGCAGGGAGAGAGCAAGGATGCTCCTAGGGCATCTATAGCCATAAGTCCTAAAATGGACACTAATTTTGGAAGTCTTTGCCTTTATTAGCTCACTTCTACAAATAGATGCAGCTGGAGTCTGTATTTCAAAGCCTGCTTTTTGGAGTCAGGAGTCAGACTTGGATATAAGGTTGTGTGTTTTGTTTATCCTCCCCATGATTTTGTTTCCTCAGGTTTCATGGGATCAATGGTTCTTATATGTATTAGTACCTACAGTTATACAACTAGAGAAACAGAGTTCTTACCACATAGTAACTGGTTAACAAATATTAACATTTGCAATTAATACATGTTCATATATGTGTTTTAAGGTGGTATGCAATCCTTGATACGCGACTGCATTTTCACATTGAGGGAGTGACATTTGTAGGGTTGTAAAAAGGTGAGAATGTGGAGCTGAGGAGATGGCTCAGTGGGTAAAGTGCTTTTCCTGCAAGCATGAAGATTTGGGTTTGAAACTCTAGAATTCACACCATGCCTGCCTCAGTAGAGCAGGCTTGTAATCCTAGTGCTTCTACGGGGAGAAGGAGGGCCAGGACAGGAGAATCCCTGGAGAAATCTGGTCTGCTTTATTCAGTAGAGAAACCAACCAACCATCACCACCACCACCACACCACCACCACTGCACTACCAGCACCAGAACCACCACTGCCCCGAGCACCAAACAACCGCAAAAGACCCCATCTCAAGGTAGTAAGTGGATGAAATCCTATGCTTAACGTTGTTCTCAGATTTTTACATGCATACCATAGCATCTGTTTGTCCATATTCACACACACACACACACACACACACACACACACACACACACACACACACACGTACACAGCCAGATAACAACAACAATGACAATTAATAATAATAATAATAATAATAATAATAATAATAATAATATGTATGAGAAGTAGCCAGGCTCAGCTTGATCAGAGTTCGGCATCTTCTAATGTAAGAGATAATAAAGCTGAAGTCACGTTAGGTGAAGCTTGAAGTTTAACTGTTGAATTGAGGAATCTGTGTGAGCAGATGAGCAAAGTACATGGTTTCACTTCCTACTTCCATTGTTTGCTACCACACAGCCTTGGGCAAGCAGGCAATCTCTGCCTCCGTTTCTTTGGTTATAATGTCATTATCCACATCAAAGACTTACACTGAGTATCATGAGCTAGAGAGAGTACATCCTCATTATTAGCTGAAAGCCTGACAAAAAATTCAGTAACTGGTACCATTATTATCATTTGAACACAGCTGAGTAATTGGTTTACAAGTGTAGAAACAGGATATTCATTTCAGTGCTCTTTTATAACTACGATGGGAACACCAAGAAAAGCTTTGAATAAAGCAGGCAAAATGTGACATTTAAACCTCTCTACCCCTAGTATTTGCTTGTTCTCTATTTTTCCTGGCCATTTACAGTCCTTTTCTTTTCCTTTTCCCTTCTCCCTCCCTTCTTTCCTCCTTCCCTTTCTTTCCCCTCCCTCCCTCCCTTCCTCCCTCCCTCCCTCCCTCCCTCCCTCCCTGCTGTCTTTCTGTCTCTTCCTCCTTCCTTCTCTCCCCCATCCTTTTTACCTCGTCCCCCTCCCTCCATCCCCCATCTTCCTTTCTTTCATTCTTATTTTCTCCTTCTTGGAGAGGGTCTACTTATGTCATCTATACTGGCCTGGAAAACATGACACTCCTGTCTTAGCACTTGGAAAGCTAAGGCAAAAGGATCTCCAAAAATTCAAGGCTATCCTGGGCTATGTTCAATATTACACATAGTATTGAATTATTAGTGTAGCCAGCATGATATCTCTCTAGATCTCCAGAACTCACTCATCCTTCATAATCCCTTGCCCTGACCAACAATAAAATCCAACTGCTCATTTATTGAAGTTGGCCCTTGACTACCTTAATAATACTTATAAAATAACTCTTTTGATAGGGCTATCTAAAGCTCCATTGGAGCTCAATGTGATGTTTCTCCTTCCTTTCTTTTTTAGCAACTTTATAAATATTCCAAATTGCAATTATTATTATTGTGTCAGTTTTCTTCAGATGCAAACTTTTGACAAATAGCTCCAGCACTTTTCACAAAAAATTAACAAGTAGGAATGTCACTTCCCTATAAAACCTCAAGGAGTCCAATTGCTTCACCTGAGATTAATGCCCCAGATAGGACAGTTGGATTCTCTTTGAGAATTTCATACATTTTGATAATGTGCTTTGATCAAGGCACAGCCTAGTCACTCCTCTCCAGTTTCTCCCCATCTCCCTGATGCTTTGCCCTTTTACTTCATGAGCTTTTATTTTACCCCACGAAGTCCACTTAGTGTTGCCTATAAGGGCATGGGTATACAACCACCCACAGGAGTGGGGTGTGTGTAGCCCCTCCAGGAACACATCTCTGAAGAAAGCTGATTCTCACTCTGCCATCAGCCATCAATTGCCAAAACTCCTCTGCTAGAGGTGTTCCTTCAAGAGTCCTCTCCCCTTTCACTCTGGGATTTTGGCAGGTAGGATCCCATAGGTTTGAGCATGCACTCACAACCCCTATGCATGCATGTGTCCCGTCATGCCCAACAAATACTGTTTCTCTGCAGACATCTCCAATTTTAAAAGTATTTTTTTTTTCACAGTGAGATTTAATCAGATCACAACCATTCCTCTGAATTTTGAGAATTGCGGGGAAAATATAAATATTGTCAGAAACCCACGATGGGACATTTTACCGGGAGCATCTTTAACTAGATGACATACAACAGGCAAGTCTCCTAGTGGAGGCTGGGCCAGTGATGTTTCATCATTCCTGACTGCTTGCAGCTCAGTGACTGGAGCTTGGCTTACTGCATTACAGTAGATTCCTTTTCTATTGTCCCCTTATTTTACCTCCCTGTCACCTCTTTCTTTTCCTCATTGTCTGCTGGTGTCTCTAAAATCAGGAACTCATTTGAACATCTGTGAACTAATTTTTAAAAGTCAGACCTGCTTCTAATTATCTTAATAAAGTAAATGGAATTAAAAGTACTATAATTTAGATGTATCTATTTGAGAAAGGAATACTAGGTACATCCAGGATATTTTATGCATGCCCTAAATTGACCCCTCTTTATTCCCAAGCCAGCATGTTCTCTCCTCCCACACCACTACTTATGAGTAGATTCTGACCTACCTGTATTCCATTTATATAATACATGATTACATATTATAAGTTGATAACAGTAACCACTTTTCTTCTAGTCATGAAACTTTGGGAACTGGGTATCACTAATTGGGTTGTCTTATAAACAGTTGTAAACATATAACAATAGCATTGCCCACAAAGTTCATATATTTATTGGGTACTATGTAGTATGTGTGCTCCTGAATCTTCATGAGCTCCAGGGTAGTGGTGAGGAAAAAGCAGGTGCACATTTGCTTATCAAGCTGATTGCCTGTTTATCAAATATATTCCATTTCCCTAAACAAGGATCAATCTATGATTTCAGTAACTGCATCCTTCTCTCCTTTTTTGGTTCATGAATAAACTTGTTGCAAATATATGGCTTCAGAATATAATACAATTATTCTTGGAAAAGAGGGAAATGGAAGGGGGAAATGATATAATTATATTTTAATTTAAAAGAATTAAAAGGATACATGTATATTTCTAAAGACATAATTTTTCAGTGAAAGAAAATTATAAAGGCTTTTCTGAACTGATGGGATGTATCTTTTTTTGTGGTATTTTGATTCTTGTGCATGTCTGTCTTATAAGCACTCTCCCACTGAGCTTTGCCTTTGACTGAACTGTGGTTATTACATAAGTTCTAGTCCAACTTGGCTGGGGTTGTAGCTCATGGTAGAGAATTTGCCTACCATGTGCCAGACCATAGGTTCAACTCCCAGTACTACAATAAATGAATCAAAGAATGAATGAATAGATGAATGCTTCTAAGAATAAATATAGATTAAATACTAGTGAAATCTGGAAGCATTTTCCATGAAAACTTTGGAAAATAGGTTCTTTTTCATTTAAAAGCTTTGGAGCTTGTTTATCAGGCTTACAGAAAGAGAAGGTTGTCTGCTGTGCTTTAGGAAATCACCACTGACTCCCAGAGGACCTGAGGAAGGAATCAGCAGCTGATACAGCCTCTCTAGGGTAACAACTGTTGTCTGCTGACCTGTGTATCCAGGGTCTGGTAAGCCTCCAGAGAATGCCATTGTAGTTAGGAAATGCATGTGATAACACTCACTGCCTTAACCAGGGAACCCCCTCCTTGCATTTGAGAATTAAGTGACCACCCAGTCAGAAAGTCTTCTAAACCTTTCAAAAATATGGTGCATTGTACTGACTTTCTCTACTGCTTTCTGGTTGTTGGTCAGTAATTCCTCATTCATCCTTCCCCAGTCCCTGGCATCTACCATCCCATTCTCTATTATATGACTTCGACTATTTTAAATATCTCATATGAGTAGACACATGAAGTATTTGTTCTCTGATTTGCTTATTTCGCTTAGAATGGTGCCTCTAAGGTTTAGATGTTAAATGCCATTGCATATGGAGACTTTCCTTCATTTGAAAGCTGAACAATACTGTGCCTTCATGCTATGCTCTCTTTATTTGTTCATGTGTAATTGAATATTAATGTTAGTACCACACCTTTGCTACTTTTAATTGTGTAACAGTGAATTGAAGAGTGCAAATATTTCCTTGAGATGCTAGAATTGAACTGATTTCTTATTTTGATAAATGTCCAGAGCTAGGCTTATGGGTTCTTCTTTTTATTTCTCGATGAACTTTCTTGTCATTTGCCATAGCAGTGGTACTCTATTGCTTTCCTGCCAACAGTGTGTAAAGTTTTGTTGTTGTTGTTAACTTTGTCTCTTTTTAAAACAGCGTGTGTGTGTGTGTGTGTGTGTGTGTGTGTGTGTGTGTGTGTGTGTACATGTTTTTGTGTTTGAGTGTGGGCCGCAGTGCATCTGTAAAGACAGGACACCGGTAGAGAACAATTTCATGTGTCAGCTTTAGCCTTTCACCTTATTTGGGGCAAGGTCTTTCACCTTCCAAACTAACTGGCTTGCAGGCTTCTGGGAATTCTTCTGTCTCACCCCCCATCTCCTTGTAGTACTGGGATTCCAGCTATGTTCTACTGAAACTTGCTTTTCTGCGGGTTATAGGTATTCTAACTCAGCTCCTCAAGCTTTTGTAAGTACTTTCCCCTCTGAGCTGTCTCCTCATTGCAGGTTTGTCTTTTCGATAATGTTCATATGAGCAAGTGTGGAATGGAATATTATTGTGGTTATAATTTGCATTTTCCAAGAGTAACAGTGACCATTTTTTTTGCCATGTATCTATCAGATATTTGTATGTTTTCTTTGGTGAACTGTCTATTGAAGAACTTAACCCATTTGCCTTCGTGATTCCTCATACTGAGCAAAGAGACCAGCATACCTTTGACTGAGAAGGGAAAAGTTAGAAATGAGCTCAATTCTAAAATTATTTCACTTCAGACAATATCAGGGCATATAAAACTATCAGCATTTGGCAAAGAAGGAAATAAAAAAAATCATGTCCTGTAATAAATAATAAAACCCTTAGAGAGTGCTTGGTTCTTTTATGACAAGTGATTAGAGTTGTGGAGGGAATAAGTGAGCTGGGTGAGGACATCTAACCACTTACTGGTAGAAGCAGATGTCGATCTAGCTGCTTGCTACTTACTAAATCACACACAGACAATTAATACTGTAACTACTAGGTCAGTAATGTGTCTGGTTTTGCTTTCTCATTTTATACCAGGGTGTTTTTGTGTTTTTATCCTCTATTGATGAAGATAAAAGGGATTGCGGTTGTTATGTTGCTGTTATCTAATTTGAATTCAGGAATTTGAGTTAGAAGTGCCTCTTAATTAAGCTCAACTCTACAAACTGGGCATTGCCTATGGTAACAGGTAGAGAATCATTTAGATGAGACTAAAACAGAACAGACAAAAGGTGCAGTGATGGTTCATTGTAAGAATCCCAACACCACATAGTACACTAAGTTCTTATTATTTGGAATTCAAACCAAAGAATATTTCCAGTCATTGTAAACATTGTGACTTCAGCCAAAACCACAGACTTCTGTTTGCCTCTTTGCTTCCTAATGAAATAAAATTGCAATGACTAGTTGTAAGAGAAATACTGTTAGAACACCTGTTTGGCAAGAATCTGTTAAGGGTTCATCAAACAGAGTCACCCATAGTCTGGCATTTCCCACACAAGATTCATTATTTCTTGAGCTTAAATAGGAAGGATCCAATGAGGGAAGACTAGCAACTGAGATTTTAAAATATCCCTAAGGAGTCTTTTAATAGTGACAGTCTGTTTGACTTTCCCTGGGGCTCGCCTGAAAGGAGCACCCTCCTAACAACATAGTCAAAGCAACAAAACATTGTTTATCCGACATGCAAGACGAACAATATGGGGATAAGTTTTGCTTCTCGAAAAGTAATATCGAAGGTCTTTCTTACACATGTCTTACATGAGTGAGGGAGGGTGCAGCTGCATATGGAGAACTGTACATATGGAGGCCGGAGGCTGCCTGGTCATCATCCTGAATCTCTCTTCTCTTTACTTATTGAGGCAGAAGTTCTCAATTGAACCTAGAGCTTGTTGATAGGCTGATCTAGCTAGCTAACTGGTTACAGGGATTCCCCTGTTATCCACCTTCAGAGTTCTGAAGATTTAGAATTAGAGATGGGCTGCTATGTCCAACAAGCATTCTTGTAGGTGCTGGGGATCTGAATTCCATTATTCCTGTCATTAGGTGCTTTACCTTCTGAGCCATCTCCTTAGCCCCTACAAAACTTAACTGCCAATTATCAGTATCTAGTTATAATTCTACTGCATCACCAAATTACTTACACATATATCTGTATCTCTAAGAGATCTGGAGTTTTTAAGTATTACTTACCTATATATCTTTTTAAACACAAGTCTTTGAACATGTTGAATGATTGTAGAATTATTTTTACTCTAAAATGCCCTTGTCACCACTACAACAGAAAAGCCTCAACTTCATAAAACTATAAGAAAAATCTATTATAAATGTAATAACAAGATTAAGTGCTTTTTATACAAGTAGGCCAATTCCAACTGAGACCTCCTATAGCTAGTGAAACAATAAGAACGATAGTTTTTTTTTTTTTCATGTTTGCAAATTCTAAAATAATCCCAAACAACAATGCATCCTTATCTCATCCCAAGGAACAATCAGAGATTTAGATACTATTTATTGTTGGACTGTAGGACTTCAGTCTGCCATGCTGAGCAGTTCAGTCCTTGCAACTGACCTGGGACAACACAGCATTATCCGTAAGTCCCACTATCCCTGAAGAGCTCACTTAGCCTATGCTTGATGGAAGCTGTTTAGATAATCTTTAACCACAGTTGCCTTTTGACTGGATGAATGTATCTACCTTAACTCATAGAGCTGTACCCCAGAGAGTCAAATTTGCCAATATTTATGTTGTTTATTCTTTTATACACCAGGCATATATAGAGTTTTATCTCTATGCAAGACAACACCCCAGGTTCTAGGAATTCTGAAATGAGTAATATCAACACCATAGTGGGGAATGAGGCTGGAAGAACTTCACTATGAAGCCTGGCTGTACTAAGTCTACTAAGTCTCTAGTGATTATCTACACACCTTGGTTCCTGCTCTCAAAGGTTGAAACCAAAGGATAGATGCACTGAGTCTGTAGATGTAATAGTTTGATCATTTACTGCTTCTGATGTTATTCAAGTTAATAATTAGAAAGATACAAATACAACTTTAAATACACCTTAAAAATGAATATATAAAGGATGCCAACGGACCTTGTGCTCAAGGACCATAGATAAAGGACAGTGTTTATTTAGTAGGATTAAATGTATAATCAGTATGTAGTGTGATTAAAGCATTAAATAAGACAATATCATACATAGTTTTATGTTTCTATGTAATTAAATAGACCATAAGTATAATATGTACAAATTCACAGGAAGAGAGTACACAGTTACTAAAAGTCCTTGTTCCATTATTAACTAATATATGCTTTGATTCTAAAGAGTAGAATTAGGGAAAATGGTCATTCTTCTTGAATGCTTACTGTGTTGCAAGACATTGACAGCTACACTTTTAAAAATTTGACCTCACTTCTTTTGCATAGCTATTTTTAACAAGTATTATAAACTTTGATGTTAAAAAATCTTGCGAATATAAAGCCATCCTACAGATGAGTTTTATTGTGCTTTCCCCCCCTTTTGGTCAACTTGATAACAAGCTAGAGTTATCTGGGGAGAGGGAACTTTAACTGAGAGATTGTACCCATTAGATTTCCTGGAGTTAAGACTGTGGGGCCTTTTTTGATTAATGATTGATGTATGAGGGCCCAGCCTACTGTGAGTGATGCCATCTTTAGTCCTGAGTAATATATTAAAGCAGACTGAGCAATCCCTGGGAAGGAAGTCAGTAAATAACATTCCTCCATGGCTTCTGCTGTGGTTCTTGGTTATGTTCCTCCTTGAGTTTCTACCCTGACTTCTTTTCCTGATGGACTATGATCTAGAAGATGAATTAAAGTCCTTATTCCTCACATCACTTTGGCCACGGTGTTTATCACAGCAATAGAAAACAAAATAGGATAGTGTTCTTCTTTTTCCGTGTCATAATCTATCAGAGAACTATCCATGTATCAGAGAGGAAATTACTAATCATATTCTTTTGAGAAGAGTCCATATATTAGGGGGCAGACATGAATACAGATACTGTCTCATTGAGATGTTCTTCTAAACAAGTGATGTGTCCAAAATTTTTCATAACCCTTACAGAATTCTGTTCCATTTCTATGTGCCGTTGCCTCTGGGATTATTAAAGAACCAGTAGGTGGTTTCAAAGCTGTCTTATTTGCAGATTTTGTAGATAGGCCCCCTTTTGCCTACCAAACCTGTCAGTCTATATTATACCCAGAGAAGTGGGTTAAAACGGGTATTCACTTGGATTCATTTGTTGAAGAGTACCTTGACAGAGAGACTTATCTTCTCAAGGTACGAAGTGCTTTGTCCTCAGTGGCTGTCCATCAAATATTTGATGTTGGTTGAGTAGATAATGTTGTTGGTATGCTGAGTTCACTTCCTTGGATTCATGGCCGTTAAACTCTTTGCCAATCAAATGGATAAAAACAAGTGACCCATCGAAAGTTGCTGAAAACCTCTGGTCATCAAGAAGCCACTTGTTTTCAACCAGCAAATGTTTTCTTGTTAAGACCTTAGTCTCTGTTCTGGACAGTTTGTCTGTGGGAATTTAATGGCTCAACTATCTTCTATTCTGTCATAAAGTTTAATACTATGTTGTCAAGGTAATGGACCAGAAAATAGGACAAAAGTTTACAAATCAGCCCTAAGAATTTTACATTTCTTTTTTTTTTCAGCCAGCATGACATGATAGGCCTGCTTAGGGATGGTTACTTCAAAGTTGAAGGTACTGTACACAAATGGTACAAATATGAGCTACGACATCCAGAGGCCTATAGGAAGATTATGTCTGCTCTATTCATGTGTGAGTAGATTAGAGAAGATCCTGAGTGCTATGTCTGTTTGCATACTTCATGTTCTGTGGCTTCATGTGAAGCATTCCCATGGCTCGGTTTTACGGATGCAGTAATGCACAGTGATGCTGATGGACAGGAGACTGAACTGTGTGTGAAAGAACTCATCTGCAAGTAGCTTCTGAGCAGGAAAAGCAAGAAGAGGGGATTTGAGGGTGACACGGTTAAAATCCAGAAAGCTTTGGTGAACAGAGGAAGAACACCAAACCTCTTCTGAAGGAGTGGGTCCCAATCTATGGATCTATTGAAAAGAACAAGGACCCCAGTCCTTTTTCGTCAGGGGCAAGAGACAGTAAAGCAAGGGATCTACTCTTTGTGAGAGTGTGCAATACAATTTGTTTATTATTCCTGCCCCAAATAGAATAGAATTAAAAGGTCAAGTGAAGCGTAAAGGAAATTAACAAATGTATGATTCCTGCAGCTTGTTGAAAAGGCATGGTTGTCTGTTTCTTTTCTTTCTGTCTTTTTTTTGGGGGGGGGCTTGGTTTTTACCTTGAGAATTTTTAATTGCTTATCTTATCCTTGAGTCTGTATTTATCTTGCTGAAAGAGATCATTATCCTAAGGAAAAAATGTATTCTATTGCTATTATCTTTTAGGTAATTATTAATATCATTTTTTAATAAATGGATATAATTAACTCACAGACTGGCAACTTTCTTTAGAATTTTCTCTTTTCTGCCTCCTGAGCATATCCTGATATCTGACTTCAGTGTGTAAATATCTGTTTAGAATTGATTAAATGGCCTCATTCGGGCCCGGGTGAACTCAGCAGTGGAAGCTGCCAGGCTGAGCCCTAATGTACTGATACAGGGTCAAAATTAACAAACAGAAGAAAGATATGTAGAGAATAAACCATACAGGCAAATCCCCTGAAGATCCCATTTACACAAAGCTTGGATGTTAGGGGAGAAATGTTAAAGGAAAATCATTACTAGATTAATAACTTATACATGTGATTAAAAATTCTATGTACTGAGAGAAGGGGGTTTTCTTAGAAGATTAATTTGAAAAAATAATGTGCCAGAGGCGTCCCTCAAGTGTCCTCACATCCTCCTGTTCTCTCTCTATTTCTATAAAGGGTAGAATTTGACCCAACACATTACCTCGCCCTCAGTACTGCTCTGCAGCAATTCTTTCATCTACAGATTTCAAAGTGTTTTCAAATATGTAAATTAGCAAGCCTCCCCACTTTTCTCTATAGAGATGGTTCATTTAAGTAGCACAGAAACTTACCTAAATGGCCTTTTCAAGGTCACTGGAGAAGTCTTTTGTGTAATCTGGGTATGGATATTCAAAGGGTAAAAATACCTTGCAGACTCAGTGCGGATCTAGGTTCTTTGAAACTCTTGGCAAGTAACACTGAGGGAACAATTAGTTTTCTTCTTTAATCTTTACCAAGAGCCTTCTACCAGCTGGCCTTCTCCCAACCCCAGAAAGCAGCCACAGAGGCAGAAACTTCTGTCTGGTTTACCTCCAAAGCTCTCTCTGTCTGTCTGTCTGTCTGTCTCTATCAGTCTGTCTGTCTTTCTGTGTCTGTCTGTCTCTCTGTGTCTCTATCTTTCTCTGTCTCTGTATGTGTGTCTGTGTGTGAGAGAGTTTTTCAAGACAAGATCTCACTGTGTAGACCTAGACTGACCTACAGCTAATGATCCTTCTGCTTCCATCCCCCAACGTCACCCCTATGTTTTGGGAGTGGAGGGAAGGCCATGATGGAGAGCCAGAAAGAGAACTTTTACAAGTCTGGACCAGGAAGTGTCCCCAAACAGATGAATTCTCTCAGTTCTTAGCATGGCAAATGAGAAATGACAGCAATCTAATTTGGTAGAACTGCCGCCCCCAGACTGAGACTTAGCTGGGGTGGGACAAAGGCCACTCCGCACTGCTCTCATTGGCTCAGTAGGAATTGTGTGATAAGAAACGGCGTACGTAGTGGTTCGTCCTAACCTAATGGCGAGTGCTGCAAAATCAAGACTGCCACAGCTCACCAACTTACACAGGTTATTTCTCTGTTACTGCCTTGCTAGTATTCATCGCAGCGTGACGAGTGAGTTTGTGTTTTTATCTGCTCTGCTCTGAAGGGCCTATTCTTTTAATAACTTGACAAGTCCTCCACTCCGCTAGGTTTATAGACGTGTTCACAGACCTGTGTAATAATAATTGCTTATTTGAGACTTAATTCATTTGCTTTTTATTTACTGCTTCCCCCAGTGAAATTGACAAGCTTTCTGCTGGATACTTATTTTTGTTACCAATCATTGTGTTAGACCTAAGATATGCTGCAAACTTTCCCCTCCTTTTCACAAGGAAGACAGACAATACACAGAAACATATCTTGTGGTCAGCAGGGAGGTGGCAAATCTTGTGAAGTGGGTACAGAATGAGTGCATCATGGGAGGCCCATCTTCCAGATAATGATAGTTTTACTAAGCTCTGCAATATGATAAACCAGACTTTCAAAAACACACAGGGGAGAGTGCCCTTGTAGATGGAACCACGAAAGTAAAGAGCAGAGATCAAGTGGAAAAAGAGCATGGCACATTAGAACCCAACCCCATCTTACTGAGCCAGTGTGAGTTAGTAGGAAACCACTGCAGAGAAAAGGTAGACTGTGTGTACCCTGGAAAGATTGTGGCCTTTATTGTTAAGACAACGGCCAATCTATCATGGGTTTTAAGTAGGATAGTAATATGCTCTGAGTCCAAATTTTAACAATTACTTTCTTTTAACCATTACATGAAAGCATAAAAATTATACACATTAAAATGGTCAGACTTACACTTTAAAACTTATAAATTATAGAAGATACCCTTGCTTGCAAACAGTTCGACCTTCTCCTGCATATTTAGTGTTTCAGCATGTGGAGCAGTTTTTTTTTACACCTTGTAGTCACTGAAGAAATTGGAGTAGAAAATAGTTTTCACTCTCATTTTAATCTTTTAAATGATTTATTCTTATTTGTGTGTGTGTGTGTGTGTGTGTGTGTGTGTGTGTGTGTGTGTGTGTGTGTGTATGTGTGTGTGTGTCTATGGATGTCCTCAGAGGCCAGAGGAGGGCATTGGAGCCTCTGGAGTTTTAGGTGCTGTGCTGGGATGCTAACCCCAGCCCTTTACATGATCAGTTAGTGCTCATAACCAATGAGCCCTCTCTTCTGCCCTCATTTTAGTCTTTACCACACTACTTTCTTCAACACATAATCACTGAATGAAATGCTGTGTTGGGGAAAAGACCTACCTGGCACCATCAGTCTCTACAGTAATTGTGACTGTGATTCTTGCCTTCCAGGATCAGGAACCCCACGTGTTTCTGTGACATTACTCTTCTTTCTTTGTGGTCCTAATCACGTGCTATGCAGATGCCTCATGCTGTGAATCTCACCACTCTTTTTTTTAAATCAGTAAGATGTTCTCCTACCCCAGATGTTCTGCTGCTGAGTTCTGAGGGCTGGGACTATTCTCCTCCCTTTCTATTTCTAGTTACTCTCAAGGAGCTGGTGCACTGACTACTCAGAACTGGGTGGCTAGAGACCTAGACCATGTCAGGACATGTCAGGACACATCTGAGTGTGGGAAAAGGGCACTCTTAATAACTAGGACATGTGTAAAGTTGGCCAAACCACACTGAGCTAGGATTGTGACTCCCTTAGTAATCACTACAATAAATTACCAGCACAGTTGTGAGTGTTAGGGTCCTGGGGTTCTTTATAGGCAAAGGATAATCTAGTGACTCAGTTGGTTGAGGGCAATGGGTCCCAAAGCATGGCGACATCATGCATAGTCGCTATTTGCAAGTGACTGGCCATCAGGATCAAACAAGACAAAGTGACACTTCCATAATTCCCCCTTTGGTTCTTCATTAATCTTGCTAATCATTATAAAGAGGAACCCTCGGTTGGATGCCTGATTAACATTAACCCCTCTAACCTCTGCTAATAACCTTCCTTTATTAATGAACCAACTTTAGAATTGGAATCTTTAAAGAAGGAATGGTGCCTGTCTGCAGTTTGATATTATTGTGTTAATTAGATTCGTTTTGACTCTTTTCTTCTTTTCATAATTTATGGTACTTTTCCAGGTAGGATTAGGATATGAAGTTTAATTCTTAATGAATGTTTTGAAATAGAAGGTGTAAAATTTAAAATACTCCAGTTAGGAGTTATGAGATTTTAGCAAAAGAGAAATCCCACATCAAGTTGACATATGTGAAAGTTAATCTTAGTTTTCAACTTGACTGGATCTGTGGGTCTGGATTTGACTAAGAAACATACCTGAGGTGGGGTGGGGTGGTGGTGGTGGAGGATCTGTGATTGTAATTCCAGGAAAAATTAGCTGAGAGCTAATTCTCCTAGTGTGAGTAGCATTGTTCTGTGCTGGCTCAGCTATAAGCAAGTCTGAGTATTTACCAATCTGATTACCTAGGTAGGCCAGTTCAGGCACCCTCTCCTCTATTGTTAGTAGTCAAATCTGGGTTGTCCTTGTGGATTCCTGGGACTTTCCCTAGCACCAGGTTTCTCCCTAACCCCAGAATGTCTCCCTCTATCAAGAGATCTCTTTCATTGCTCTCCCCCTCCGTTCCTCCCCCAGCTCAACCATCCTGGTCCCTCATGTTTTCATCCCCCCTCCCCTCCATTGTCTCCATCATACAACCTTCATCCAGTAACTGGTGGAAGCAGATGCAGAGATCCACAGCAAAGCACTAGGCCAAGCTCCGGGAGTCTAGTTGAAGAGAGGGAAGAGGGATTACATGAGCAAGGGGGACTCAAGATCATGATGGGGAAATCTACAGAGACAACCGAACCAAGCTCATATGAACTCATGAACTTTGTTTGGACTGACAGCTGTGGAACCTACATGGGACCAGACTATGCCCTCTGTATACAGGAGACAGTTGTGTAGCTTGGTCTGTTTGAGGGGCTCCTGGCAGAAGGATCAGGATCTATCCCTGGTGCATGAGCTGGTTTTCTGGAGCCCATTACCTATGGTGGTACACCTTGTTCAACCTTGATGCAGAGGGGAGGGGCTTGGTCCTGACTCAACTAAATGTACCAGACTTTGCTGACTCCCCATGGGAGCCCCTACTCTTTTGGATGAAGGGATGAGGGGTGTGCTGTGGGCATAGGCTGGGGGGGGGAGTGGGTGGAGGGATGAGAGGGGGATCTGTGGTTGGTATGTAAAATGAATAAAAAAATTTCTTAAATTAAAAAAATATGTCTGAGTAGTCAAATAAGGGAATAGACCTTGGTGACCAGCTTTAGGAGTGTAATCTAAGGGTTTTTAGCAAGGCAGAGTGAATGGGGGAGAAGGGCAAGGCCTGTCAGAGCCAAGTGAGCTAGTGTCCCTTCAGGATGGTCATTGGCGATGCATCTCTCTTTGAGTCATTTCTGCCCCTGTAAGTAATATCTCACCCATGTTACTGTAAGTAACCCAATAGAGTTCATTGGTTCACCTGTACTTTGGTCTGTCTTCAGTTACCTATCTGGGGTGAGCAGATGGTGTGTGGGTATGTGTGTGTGTGTGTGTGTGTGTGTGTGTGTGTGTGTGTGTGTGTGTGTGTATGTGTGTGTTGTGTCTCCCCAGGAAACAGCTGACTACCAAAGTCCAGCAATAAAAAGCCCCCTTTGGTTCACCTAATTAACATGCCCAATTAAAATTAAACACCTCATCCTAACACGGGGTTTCCCCTTTACCTTTATAAACCACCATTTGCCTATGGGCCACGTCTGCCTCCCTTCCATCAAGAGTTGGTCTGTTGTCCCTCTGGGACAAATATGCCTTCTCCCTTGTCGCCTGTCTCCTTTACCACCATACCCTAGTCCATTCGAACACAGACCTTCCCCTTCCTCTCTTCTTAAAGATTATACCTGCATGATTATTTATGGCTGATTTTCTCCCTGAGTCAGAAAGCAACCACTTTTTTTTTACTTCCCCGCTTAATAAAGGATCTCTCTGTGAGAAAAAAAGAAGAAGGAGAAAAAAGAAAGTCTGAGTAAAAACCAGTGTCTCTTGCTTGCTGGTGGTGAATACATCTATCCCAAACCCATTAGTACTCTGTCCTTCACTGGCATCAGAGCCCGGCATCTTTAGTTTTTAGAACCCATAGTTCTCTAGGAATCCTCTTGGCTATTAGCCTCAGATGAGTGCTGTGGAGGCATCTCGCCTTGTGACCTGGGCAGTTGCTCTCAGACTCTTGAGGTGCAGGTGGCTGTTGTTGGATTGCCAACCCCACATCATGTAAGATAATCTAGTAAATCCTCTTCTATAACATGTATCTATTGTATTAATTCTGTTCTCTTAAAGGACCCTGATAAATAGAGTATGCAAATGGCTATAGTTTGGAAAGTGATTCAAAACAGCGGTTCCCTTCTCTCTTCATTTGTACTGACCATTATACCAAAATACCATCCACTAGGTGGCTGAAATAACAGAGATTGGGAGGTCCAAGACAAGTGTGCCAGCATGGTTGAGTTTCCAAAGGGGGCTGTGAGGGACCTCTCAGAGTCGCTATAGGACACACCCAGACACTAAATTCTCAGCACAAAGGAGATTTGTTTCCCTGGAGGGGCAAGCCAGGTGTGGGGGACTGGATTGGACAAAGACAGACAGCAGGTGTTTCTGTAAGAGTGGTTTTTAAGGAGAAAAAAGGGGGAGTCCGTGCTAGGATGAGTTGGTAAGTCCTGATTGGACATGTTAGCCAGGAGAGCCAAATAATGAATTTTGATTGCTGGACCTTGGTGTTTTGACAGAGGGACCCTGGAGTTTTATTCAGGTATAACAAAGTGGCCAAATAAGGGAATGGACCTTGGGGGCTAGCTTAGGAATGTAATCTAACAGGTTAGCAAGGAAGAGGGAAGGGGGTGGGCAAGACCTGTCAGTACCATGTTTGCATTGCTCAGGCCTGTTAGAGAGCCCCTCAAGGCTCCCCTCCTTGCCTGTGTACAACCACCTTCCTGCTGTAGTCTCACAGAGTAGGGAGAGATAACTCAAGTCTCTTCCTATTCTTGTAAGGACATTGATCTCATTATGATGTCTCTATTATCACAACCTTTCTAGACTCAATTACCTCCTAAGAGCCTTGATTCCCAATACCAGCACATCACAGATCTGTGTATTTACACATTCTTTTTCCATTTATCTGTTAGTAGGTGTGCAGTCTGATTCCAGATCTTAGCCATTATGAACATTATGCTGTAGTAAACATGGTTATGTGCCTGTATTCTCTGTAAGCTGACTTAGATTCCTAAAGGTATACAGCCAGGAGTGATGTGACTGGGCCATATGGTATTTCAGTGGTAGTGTATTTGAGGAGCCTATGTCCTGATTTCCATCATGGCTGTACTAGTTTACATTTCTACCAGCAATATATAAAGGGTCCTTTCCCTCCACGTCTTTGCTAACACTTATTGTCATCTGTTTTCTTGACAATAGTATCTGACTGGGATGAGATGGAACCTCAATGTGGTTTATGTGCAGTTTCCTAATGGCTAAAGATTAAACCTTTGCTGTTATTGTTGTTGTTTTAACAATTTTACCAGAACATGTATTTTCCTTCTCTTAGCAGCCTTACTTTGCTATTGCAGAAAAAATAAAAGCACAACACATTGAAATGTCTTCTAATTTCAAGCCAGAAGAAACCTGTTTGGTGCATATTGAGCCAAACAGGTGTGAGTAGATGAGTGCATGCTTATAAGCCTGGTACAGGTGTCAGAAATGTCTATTTACATTTTTGGAAGCATAAGGACATTAACATGTTGTAATATTATTATGTTAATCATCAGCAGGTAAGAGGCTTAAAAATAACAATAACAAACAGCAACAATAACAACTACCACACACCAAAATACTAACCTGGTCTTCACTCAGTGTCTTCTGTTGTCTCCAAGGGTTCTCTGTTCAGAAGGCTGCCTAAACCATTACTTGATTTTAATATTATGTAGTGATTCAGGCGGAGATAGTATGATCTTACAGCACTTTGTTAAGAAACACAATTAAACTAAGTAAACAACCAGTGACCAAGAAATGGACTCGTGGCCATGCCCTGTAGTCCCTCTCAGTGTAAACACTAATAACTTTAAAGAGTAGTACCCAGAAGAGCTATGGAATTGCGATCTTGGTTGTATCCTCTGTACCCAAGACAGTGCTTGGTTCTTAGAATACCCAACAGGCATATAGCTTACTTATTAAATAGCCACAATGTATTTGTATTATATTTTGTACATTGATCTTAATTTTCACTGTTGTGTACCAAGTTCACACAGGGGTAGGTGTAGAATTCAAAGCTAGATATGTCTGACACTTAGGCTTTAGTCTTTTTCCTCTACAGAATGAGAGTTGTATGGCTTCAAAAGGGGCTTTATATATGAAAAGAGAAAACTCTAATAGTTCAGCGTTAGAATAAGGTTCCTTTATATGGTCAGAGGATAGAAATATCACAAAGAGAAAGAGAGAGAGAGAGAGAGAGAGAGAGAGAGAGAGAGAGAGAGAGAGAGAGAGAGAGAGAGAAAAGAAACAAGAATCCCACTGTAATTCTGGATTGTCTAAAAGATTTTTTCCCAATGGTCTGCCCCTCAGCGGGTGGGAAGAGACTTCAAAGAGTGATAAACATAGACTTTGTTTAAAAAATAAGTACACACACACACACACACACACACACACACACACACACATATATATATATATACTCCCCTCCCCACTCTTCCTCTTCTCTTGTTGAATAGTTTCTCTTTACCAGCATGGGGACACTGAAGGGCTCAGACAGACACCATGACTGGATTTCTCCTTCAAGTTCTGTCTCTCTTTGACAGCAGGGCAGTTGTCTCTGGTGAATGGACAGTCATAACCAGAATGTCTCCAGAAGGGAGCAGAGAGTAGCACCAAACAACCTCCCAGGAGATGACGGCATCAAAGACACCCATTCACTAGAGTCTGCAGATTCCTGTAGCTTTATGAATGATTCAACTTGGTAATGCTTCATCAAGTGCAGCAGAATCACCTCAAAAGCCAGAGAAGCTAGGTTTTCAAAATCTAAATAAAAGCGTGTCAGGAATGTGGGTGGCCCTCTAGGCCCAAACTTACTATTACTTTTTCATTTCATGGAGAAAAATGTGTGAGTTTGCTACGCTTTCCCACCTAGTGTGTGAGGTCCAGCTTCTGTGTCCCACCATCAGGCCACATGTATAGAGTACACGGATCCAATAAGCTTTCTATTTGGTGTTTTCTTTAACAAATTACAGCTGGATACTGTGCTTGTCTCTGGGAAGAATCTCGTGAAATGAGTCTTTATTGACCATCCTTGCTGAGTCACATTCCCAGCGCTCTGACAAAACATTGTGTTCATCTGGCCCTTCACTATGAATTGCACCCGACATATTTAAATTGGCTGATTTGCTGTTTCTTGGTATACATGACTTGGATACACAAGTTTTAAAATATGCTTCTCCAGTCACAAGGTGAATGAAGAGGAAAAAGTGGATGATTCAGAAAACTCTATCCCAACTCCCACTGAATATTCTAAGTTATCTTCCACAGAGGCGATGGATCCTTACAGAAGACAGGCTAGGCTGACTCAATGTAACCAATAGACTGGAACTCTGTCACCTGAACCCAGCAGCATCAACTCCTTTCTTTCACTCTTTACCTCATTTTCTCGTCTGTTATCTGTGGGTTATAATGATTCCCACCTCAAAGTTTCTCGAATGATTGTTAATTAAACGAAGGGCAGTTGGGGGAAAGGTGGAACACAGTGCAGGGCACTTTATAATCTAACTGCTATCAGTTATGCTCTGCTTTGTCGTGACACCTTTGCTATGCAATGCTTTTCCTCTGGGCATGCAGACAGCATGCAGCAGATATTAACTTAATAAATGGGTGAGTGATTACTTGAGCTTTCATCCCAAGGTTTTCTCTGTTTTTCATTTTCCTGGAACATATTTGATGTATCATCAGCTCTCCCCATCTGTACTACCCTTTGAGACAAGGCTTCAGAATATAATCTCAGCTGGACTAGAACTCGTAGCGTCAATGCTCCTGATTTATCCTCTTGAATGGTGTCAAGTCATGTCCATATTTCCCATGTTTCATCAGTTCTCCATACACGGTTCCTACAGGCAATATACATGATCAGTAGAAGAAACACAATAAACAGGGGGTTGTCCAACTTGTTGACAATGACACTTTTCCTCAAGTGGCCAATACACAGTGAGTGGTTTGAGCTGATGGGATTTTGAGACTTTGCTTTTCTGCTGGTCAAAATCTCTTTATACAAAAGCACCATGTACAATATAAACCCACTCTCAAGCTTTTAGATATGACGTACTTGAGATCACAGGAACAGAGGAACTCTAAGAATAGTGTAGAATACTAGCCCCCAGGTGTTTATAGTTCATCCTTAACAATTGGACTGGGAGAGTTTGTAGTTATGATTTTGGAACTCTGAGGTCTATTTGATGTTGTTGTAACTCCCAAAGGAAATCTTAGACACTAAATTCTGTCTATTTCACCTGTGAGCACAGTAATCACTCCCCATCCCCTCACCTTACTCTGTGATAGGCAGCTATGTATGTGATATTGGAATATTTTGTATATAACTTGCAGGAGATAGGATGGCCAAAAAGCATCCTGCCTTCCTGACCATCAAGGACCTGGATTATGCAGGCTGATTGCTACTTATGATCATGAAGGTGAAAACTGAGCAGGTGGGAACTGTCACACAGTCCATCCAAGTTCTTCATGTTCATCTTATTTCACCTGAAGTGATTCCCAGAGAATTTAAAGTGCTAGAGACATTCCTTTTAACTTCATTCAATTTTTGCTCCTTTGGGTACCAGACATCAAATACCAGGACAGACAAAAGCAACTTTTCAGAGGGTTAGGTGTCTGCATATGCACAGGGAAAAATGGAGGTCCAGAAAAATCCCTGGAAGACCTTAGGTTTATACCTCAAGTTTATCTTTGGCACAAACACAGGCTATGGAATGAAAAACACAATAACAACCAATAAACAAAAACAAACAAAAAATCCACAGCAACTCCTGGGAAAGAGAAAGAATGTGGTTTCCAGAGTTTACTCCATTATAGGGCCTAATGTTTAATCATTGAGAATCAGGAGATTGTGTTCCATTAAAATAAAAACAAATTCTGCAGCAATAATTGATGAAAAGATCACAGGATAAGATTTCTTAGACAAAGACTTTGAAACTCTTATGTTAGAGATGCTAAAATCAAGAAAACAAAGTGTGAAAAAACTGGGACTACCAAGAAAGAGATAGAATATCCATAAAGAAATAATGAAGACATTTCGAACTGAAAAGTGACAACAGCAGAAATAGGAAAAGTTTGCTAGAGGGCCTATGGTAATATATTGTGTACCCTAATAAAGCTTGCTTTGAGGATCAGAGGACAGAGCCGGCCACTAGGTTAGATATAGAAGCCAGACAGTGGTGACACACACCCTTAATCCTATCACTCAGAGACCCGTTTGGATCTCTGTGAGTTCAAGACCACACTGGAAACAGAACCAGACAGTGGTGGCACACACCTTTAATCCCAGTACTGGGAAGCACACATGCGTTTAATCCCAGGAAGTTATGTCGGGGCAGAGAAAGGTATATAAGGCATGAGGAACCAGGAACTAAGGCTGTTCAGCTGAGATCCTTTCGGATGAGAACTCAGAGGCTTTCAGTCTGAGGAAACATGATTGGCTGAGGAACTGGCGAGGTGAGGTTGGCTGTGGCTTGCTCTGCTTCTCTATCTTTCAGCTGTCACCCCAATATCTGACTCCTGGTCTTTTATTAAAAGACTATCTGAGATTCGAACAACAAGGGCCTCCAAAGCAGACCTGACCAAGCAGATAAGTGAATTGAAGACAGAATAATGGAAATACAGAACACCGAGGAAAAGACTGAATAAAGTAAGCAATCATGTACTGTGGCATGCACTTGCTGGAGTATTACAAGTTTAAGACCAGCTGAAGCAGATTAGTGAGACTCTGTACAGAATCAGAGTTAGGGAAAAGGTAGAAAAGAAGGTGGAGGGTAGGAGACAGAGAGAGAGAGAGAGACAGAGAGACAGAGACAGAGAGAGACAGAGAGACAGAGAGAGACAGAGAGAGAGAGAGAGAGACAGAGACACACAGAGAGAATTAAAAGATAAGGAGGATTGGCCCCATTATCCATCTGTCTTGTGGTGACAGGGGGTTGGGGAGAAGTACCCATCAACACCAAAGCCATTGATGGGAGAGATAGCTTTGTGGTCATAAGAGTGAGAGAGCCATCCCTGACCCCCACCAGCTGCAACACTCCGGAGAGCAGGCCCTGCACCTCACCAGGGCAGCACAATAAGGCCAACACTGTTAGTGCAGATGAAGGTGAGACAGAACCAAAATTGTGACCATGGGAAAGCTGTCCACATTTCACATCTAGTGGACCAACCCTACAGCTGCCCAAGCCCAGACCCAGGGTTATAACTTGGCCTGCCCCAACATCCACCCCATCTATGATTTGCGGGAGCATGTGAATGTGTAGTGGAGACCAGGGGCCTTGAACCAGACCAATGACTCTTTGCAATGAACACTTGCAAGTAGAGATATATGGACAGAGGGGTATACAGTGTGACTTGTTGGGAAGCACTGTGGTTTCCATGATGAGATTTTTAATTCCTTCTCTTTTATTTTTTCTCACTTTATTTTCTTCATTTTTTCTCATGCATTTTGTTTCATTGGGGGGGGTGCAGGGGCAGAGGGCAGATGGGAAGGGATGAAGAATGAGTGGGATCAAGATACATGATGTGAAAAACACATAGGATAAATAAATAACAAGAAAAAGAAAATATACTGGGGGGAGAAGAAAGGGGACTGGCAATATAGTCTAGTGGTAGAGCACTTGTTTAGCTTATATAAGGTCTTGGTTCAATCCCTACTCCAAAGAAATGAAAGAAAGACAGACAGAAAGGAAGGGAGGAAGTAAACAGATCCTGTACACGTAGGACATCAACAAGCAGACCAACACGAAATATGAGAATCTTTATGAGAAGATAAAGAGGGAGAGACAGCATTTAAAGACACAATGTCCTAAGTCTCCAAATTTAATAGCAGATAGGAACTGCAACATGCAATTTGTGCAGTGGTCTTGAAGTAAGATAAGCCAAAAGGACAACAAAACATATTATCACCAAACTTCAAAACATTGCTGAGGGAGTTTGTCACCAGTGGATCTTCACTGCAAGAAAGGTTCAAGGTTAGTGTGTAAAGTGGAGTGAAAGCACACAGCACAGTACCTCAAATCTGTGAAGACCCCGAGAGGTGAATACTCAGATAACAAAAGTTCAGTATGTTTTGTAACAGTTTATAATTCTATTTTTTGTTTTGTATGTGATTTAGGAAACTGATATAGGAAAACATATTATTCTGAATTAGTATTATTGTAAGTTTTGTTTGTCAGCACTGCATTTTGCTTTCTACATAATCCAAGGGATTAATGCATTTAAAAGAATTACTAGTTCATGTTTTTGAGATCCAGTGTGCAATCATGTAATTTTTTATACCAACACACAAGAGAGATGGAGCCAATGTGGTAAGGAAACAGGATTTTGCGTTATTGAATTTAGACAGGAGTAAAGTTATTCTAGAGTGTTCCTGGTTTGGGCAATCAGGTTTGATTCCCACGGTAAGCACAAAGAAAATACCATAGAATGTATGTAGAAGGAATTGGTAAAAAAAAAAAAATTACTGCAGATATCAATACATTACAAATGTTATCAATAATCCTGGAGATACTGGACACATTCTACAAGGAAAAGAGTCACAAATCACAAAATAGCAGGGAGTTAAGACTTACCTTAAGTGTCATTACTTTAAGTAAGAATGGCTTAAATTATCTACCCAAAAGAAAGATAATAAGAGTGGGACAAAAATGTGTTGCCTAGATATAAGCTTTCTACAAAATCTCATTTTAGATCAAAAAATATAAACAGACTGAAAGTAAGCAAATATAAGATATATGTAAATTAAACAAAAAAGAGATAAAGATAGTTACACTAGTATTCAGCAAAGACTGATAGAAGATGTTTAATGAAAATATAGACAAGAGACAAAGAGTGCTATATATTAATGAGTGATTTAGTGCAGTAAGATTACTTGATAATGATAAATGTTACATGCCTACTAATAGAGCATAAAATATATATTAGCACAAATTGAAGGAATTAAAGGAGGCAATAGTCTGCAACCATAAATAGAGATCTCAGTATGTCACTTTTAACAATGGATAGGACAATACAGACATACAGAAATAGAGGTGTTACAAAACACAAAGAACCAGTTAGAGTCCATGAACACATTCAGAATCGCCTACCCAGAAACAACAGCATATGAAGTATTCTCAAGGGCACATGCTGCATTTTCCAGGATTACCATATACTAGGCCCCTAATGAAGCCTCAATAGATTTTTAAAAAATGAATATTACATGAAGTATCTTTTCTGGCTAATACAGGGTGGAATTAAAAACCAATAGTAGAAGTGAACCAGGAAGTTCACAAGTTTGTGCAAGTTAAATAACTCACTCTTAAAAAACAGAGCAAAGAAGAAATCGTAAGGAGAGAAAAATGCTTAATGACAAGTGTAAATGAAAAGTTGAGCTATAAAGGGAATGGGTGGGGAGGAAAGAAACTCATTTAATCAAAATTAAAAAATGTAGTCATTAGATTATTATTTCTTATTCTGCAGAAGTAGAAATATTATAAGCAAATCCTAATTGAATCAAGAAGGTGAAGTGATTGAATTTCTAAAAACACAGCCTACCAAGTCTGTCATGAATAACTAAAAATAATTGAACAGATCTACATCTGATAAAGGGATTTAATCAATAATCAAAAATACCCCAAGAAAGAACACTGGACCTATTTATTGACTTCACCAGTAGATTACATTAAACATTTAAAGACAAAAAATGACATCAATCGTTATTAAATTTTTCCAGAAACTTGAAAAGATGTAAACTTCCTTAATTTATTCCGTAAAGCCAGATAAAATCTTGGTACCAAAGCTAGTTAGAAACACAAGGATACAGGCCAACATCCTTAATAAAATACCAGAAAACAAAATTTACAAGCATAGTAAAATGATTCTAGAACACAAGGTTGATCTAGCATATCAAAAATTAATATAGCCACTGAATTAATATAATGAAGTGGGGGGCACATAAAGTCATCTCAGTTAGCACAAAAAACATTGTCAAAAGTCACTGTTTACTCATGCTAAGAAGGGGAGAATGGATGTTACTATGGATGCAGTGAGGTAGGAAGTTACTTAATGGGCATTAAGTTTTAGTTTTACCAAATGAAAGAGTTATAGAAATGGACTGTGGTGTGTAACATTCTGAATGACACCACAAAACTGTTTGCTAAAAGTGTCTAAGGTGTTACATTTTATGTTATGTGTATTTTAACACAATTCAAATTCTGGAAAACCCACATGGGTGTTTTAGAAAAAGGATCAAAATATTTTAAAAAATGTTTGGAAATTGCTTCTTCCTCCCACTCCAGGTTCTCGCTGCCAGTAACCTCTGCACCCTCCTTATGTTTCTTCTCCCTTAACATAGTTTCAAATGTGTGGCATTCATGGCGGGACACCTTTAGAGAGTGAGGATCTGGGGAAGTGAGGTGGCCTGGTTAGAGTCAAGGCTCCTGTGCTGTGGGGTCATGAATACTGAGAAAGCAGCCAGGACGTGGGATTTGAGAAAGCTCTCCATGCCTTACTTAGCCATGGTAACACTAACCTGAAGTCACTGGCACTGAGGAGGCACAGGGAAGAAACATATATTATCTTTTATTAATTTGAATGTGACTCTACAACCTAATCAGTATTTCTTCAGAATCCACAGAAACAGAATTAGTCATTAAAGGTTATGATGACCCTTGAGAGATATTTAAATGTCGTGTGCAGTAATGCTGCTACATGCTGTAAGGACTCTCTACCTGTTTCCGCATTTAGCCTTCTTATTTTAGCACATAAAAAATGGAGTACGGTGATAGCCAGAAATAGCAAAATATCTCGCCCTCCTGTATCCTATAGAAGCCTTTCTTTAATATAACTCACTGTCGCAAGCCTGTGTCCTGACTGTGTGAATTCCACTTTTAAGGCCTCCTGGATCACAAATTTTCCTTTTTCCTTTGGATTTTCTGTTTTACAAGGAACTTCAAGTTAAGTCCAACAGAGTCGCTGTGTTTCTGAAAGCTAACTGTTTAAAATTGTGCCCATGTAATTGTAATTTCTGTAAATGGCGGCCATTCCTCTGGTAATGTGAAGTCACACTAAAAAAAGGATATTTTGAAATTCTTTAACAGCATATTAAAATGCAAATCGGTCTTCCTATTAAAGATTTCTGGAAGTTCTCTGACAACACATTTAAATGCAAATTGCTGAAGTGTAGATGCTAAAATTAAAATGGGGGAAACATAATACACCTTCATGGAGGGGGCTGATGATTTTAACAGGCAGAGAGGAAGGCAGAACGCTAGGCCCCCTGAGCTCTAATCACCCTGGGCAGTGACCAGGTCTGGAGCAGAGCTGCAAAGCAGGGTGTGAGGACAATCCCTCCTCCTCTGCAGCTCTGCAGCAGCAGGGACCTCAGCAGAATAGACACAGTACAGCAGGTCCTTTCTCCATCTCCCTTATCGTGATGCCTGGGTAGGGACAGGCAAAGCTATGCCCCTCTGGCACTATTTACTTTGTGGTGATGGCTGCCTTGTCATAATTGCAGCCTGTTGGGCAATTTCTCCCTTCTCCTGCTGTCTCCAAACTGGATTATCATAGGAGGCAGATCCCCATGGCAACAGTACAAGCAAATGCCTTCCCACTTCTGGTTTTGTGACACCACAGGGTCTTTCTAATTATTCCAAAGAAAGTCACAGGCTTCTCAAAACCAAATTTGTTTTAATTCACTCTAAGTTTAAAAATAAATATTCACTACTCTGGTTTGGGACTGCTCAGTGGTGGTGAAGCAGAGGGTAATAAGTTACGTAAATGTGACAGTAGGCGTGAAATTAAGTAATGAAATGAAGAAGTGCCCACCAGACTGGAAAGCTCAGTGTTAGAGACTGTTTTAAAACTGATTTCTTAAGAATAGGTGGAATGGGCCTCTAATCCCTACAACATGGCTCCAAGATCCATATCCCCTCTTCCTAGGAAAAGAACCTTTCTTGGCAAAGCTAGGCACTTCCATCCTGTGACACTGGTTGTCCAGGTGACCTATCTTTGTGTGTTTCTGTGTGGCTCCTGAAAGTTTCCTGATGCAATTAATATCTTTGGCAGATTTGCTTAAAAATTAATTTTCAAAAGAATACTAATAACATGTAACTAGATTTTTTCTTTAAAAGACTTTTGGCTTAAATGCAATACTTGTCTCTCCTTTTTCAGAAATAACCCTAATTATGGCTTTGCTATGAACCTTTCATGCCAATTCCAGAAGCATCTACAGACAATATAAGTGACAATTGTGTGTGTTTTCTTAAAGTATTGCAGTTCTGCAGTATGGTTTGGTTGTTTTGCTTTTTCATCTCAATAATATTTTTAGGGATTGATTGCTTTTCATAACTTTAACTCATTTTTCTATCTCTGATATCATGCAATAATATTCTATTATAGTTTATTTAATCAGTTCCTTAAGGGTAGCCATAGACTATTAATATTGCACACTAACAAGCAGTACTGCAAGGAGTGATTTGTCATGGAGCTCACAGTAGGAAAACACCAAGTGGAAGCATGCTACTGCTCCCCATCCATCACAAGGCTCCTGGCCGGGCTTACTGAAACAAAGTCAGGTAACAAGCTGAAAATGTCCATTCATTCAATAAAATTTTACATAACACCTGAGGCTTCCAAAATTAAGACTCAACGACCCCAGGAAATTTTGTCAACTTTTCTGTACAGGTTCACTGACAAATGGACAATGTATACAAATGTAACTGGGCATCAGGGTGTGATCTAAAGTAACAGATTGAGGAGGGAAAACTCAATGAGGCCTTTGTGTTCACATGTGTAGTATGCCTTTCTCTCTGGGGGTGGGGTTGTGGGGAGAAGGCTCCATCTGCAATGAAGGTCTTTGAGGGAGATCTTCTAATGCTGTATAGCTTTGTTTGTATGAGAGGGGTTCTAGTTACCATGGTCTGTCTTCTAGAAGGGGAATTGTAGTTTCTGTAAATGGGCATTCCATCTAGTAGCATCATTTGTCCAGCTGACAGTACTTAGGGTCCTTTTGAGTGGCTCTGGGAAACAGAGACAGAGAATAGGAGGATATGAGAAAATCTGTAGACCTTGTTCCAGGGAGTTCCCATCCTCTGAAGTTCAAAGCATGTAATATGGTGGGCCACCAATTCTTAAAATATTGTGTGTTGAGAAATGGAATTAGTATGTTTTCACATAATTTTTTTTTCACATAATTTGCCAACTTCTTTCAGCCAAGTAGTTCACAAATAGACCTAGAAGTATACCTACTGACTAGAATCTGGTTTCCTGGAAGGAGAGATTTTACCCCTTTTAATTCTAGTCTATAATCTATGAAATTAAAAAGAAATACCAGAAATGTAAGAAGTTAAGATGACAGCCATATCTTGTGTAATGATCGGGTGTGAAACAGGGACCTGAGTTTTCAGCTAATACCATTTTTTTTAAAAGTATTTCTATGTCTATATGGGGTCTATATTCTCCTTTGGTGGGGTGAAAATCTCACTATAAATTTTCCCTTGTTTTATTTCCTTTCTTAAAACTGTTCAGGAAACAATGTTTTGCAGTTTTAGACTTCTTTGTCTTATTTGGTGGGTTTCATGGTCTAGAAAGTCAAGTATTTGGTAGATTTAGGCATGTGAGCAGTTCGGCTTTCATGATGCTGTGCAGATGGAACCACCCCACCTGGCTGATCTATCTGTATCTCATGACTTACTGGGTCACTTTCTGATGAGAAGCACAGAAATCAATGGAAGAGAAAGGCACCATGTACCTCACTTTCAATCACTTAACTGTAGAACTTGAGAAAGAATTTAGACTCCTTCCATAATACAATGTCTGAGAAAACTGACTATCAAGGAATGAAGCATCATGTTCAGAAGCTCTGAGCAGGAAAGCATCAGGGCCAGGATTATCAACCAGACTCTGCAAAATTGAGTTTGAAGAATTTATATAAAGTTAACTTTTTTGGTACACAGTCCCATGAATTTTGAAAAAAAATCCTCAATAAAATAAGAAGATACCTAAAAAGTAACGTTTGACTCCTTTGCATTCAAACCCTGCTCCCCATTCCTGACTCCTCACAACTACTGCTCTCTAATGCTGACATAGTGCAATTTCCAAGATCTAATACAAATGAACACGTACGGCATCAACATTTAAACCTGGCTGTTCACTTACATAACACGTTTAAGGTTAATACATCTCAGTGATTGCATTAGATATCTGTTCTTATTTCTTAAGGACAGTTCATTGCATGACTTCCAGCATGGTCTGTTCATCCACTTATTGCAGGACAGTTAAATTATTTCTACTTTCTGGCAGTTATGAATCATGCTGCTATAAATACTTGTGTATATGTGTTTTGTGTGAACATTATATTCTTACGTGGTGTATAGCAGTGTGGGATTGCTAGGTCATCTAGTAAATATATATTTAGCATAATAAGAAATTACCAAGTTCTTAAACATCATGATTGTGTCATTTTCAATGGAGCTAGTCATCTAGAATTTTGTCTGCACTTGGTGTTTGTAATGGTTTGATTTTAACTCATTTATTCAGTTAATAGTTCTATATTTTGTGCTTGTCATTTGAATATGTTTTGAGGGAAAATATCTGTTAAAATATTTTAAGTAGCTTTATACATCAGGTTGTTACCTTTCTGTTGAATTTTGAGATTTGAACACTTATCTTCAGATACAAGTCCTTCATTAGGTATGTAAGTTTTTGGTTCTTTGCTCCAAGTAGGAGGTGATTTCTACATTTACCATTTCAGAGGGAAAGCATTTAATTTTGTTTTTAATCAACATTTTCATTTTTGGTGTAGAAAAACACAATTTTGATAGGGAAGAAGCAATTTTTGGCTGTTGTTTTTGTTTGTTTATGATGCTAGTCCTGTTTTGTACCCAGGGTTGCTCTGAACTCATCATCCTCCTGCATCAGATTTCTGAGTGTATTATAAGCCTCTGTCTACAGACATGACTAAATGTAATGATTTTACTTGGTTTCTATTTCAGTTCCAGAATCAAGTGACTCTCAGAACCAGGGCAGGTTGAGAGAGCTGTGGGACTTAATGTGGTCTGAAAGCATTTAAGGACAGAAAATGGCAATGGGGTACAACAGGCCAAGTGAGGTAGAGACACAGGATCACTGACAGCCCCGTGTTCACCTTACTCAAACATGGTCTGAACTGTAGCACCCTGTTACTGACTCAAGCTTGGCTACTCTTGGTTGGCTGATATCCAGCTCTATGTTGCTCTAAAGTTGGTTCTCAATCAATTTTGTACTAAATTAAGTTGCAGTTCATTACATAAGGGCTCATGTGTGTAGGCATGTAGGCCTTCTCAAGACAACTTTAGCTTGATTTAGAAGTTGTGTGTTTTCCTCATGTGTCTAAGAACTGCCTAAACAAAGATCTCCAAGATCTTCTGTGGTGTGTCATCTGCAAATGTCATCGTTCTGTGTTTTCCATTCTAGTGCAGTATTCCTTTTGAGTTCATTTTATTTACTGAGCAAAGTATACTTTTGAGTAACTTTTGTTCTTTTCCATAAATGTTAATATATGTAGCTTTATTTATTAAAATGGTTATTCTATCTCCAGTGACCTCCTCGTTCACAGTTGTCAAAGAGAAATTCTAATTCCTGTGTGTTTATTTCTGCAATGTCTATTTTTTTCATTGCTGCAGGTAAACACCCATTCTTCCATAACATTAAGTTTATTGTAGCTTTATCTTCTTTAATTGATTAATTAATTGGTTCAAAGAATTGTCAGGGCCCTGCTCACAATAGGCAAGTGTACCATCACTACATTTCTATCTCATAGTGCACTCTTACTATGAATTTATTAAATATCAGTGAGCATCCTCCTGTTTGTTTGTTTGTTTGAGACAGGATTTCCCTGTGTAGCCCTGGCTGTCCTGGCACTTGCTCTGTAGACCAGGCTGGCCTTGAACTCAGAGATCCACTTGGCTCTGGGATTAAAGGCACGTGCCACCACTGTCTGATGAGCATTCTACTTTCAATGGTAGTTTTCAAATGTTGTCAATTATTTTATTTCCTTTGGTTTTTCACTAAAAATTAGATTTTTTTTTTTACAGGAATCACCCTGGAATTTTCATTGGGTTAGTATACATCTCTTTATTGTTTAGAAGAGAGTTGAAGAAGATAATAATTTTTTAAAATAGAATACTCCAAACTTTATGTAATGTTTAGTCAAGTTATTTTTCATATTCTTTCATTGATGTTCTATTTATTTTAACAATAAAGTCCCAACTCATTTTATTAGGTTTATCCCCAAGTTTTCCTTCCTTCCTTCCTTCCTTCCTTTCTTCCTTCCTTCCTTCCTTCCTTCCTTCCTTCCTTTCGAGATAGCTTAAAAACTTTAATTACTTAAAATAATTGTTTAAAGTAAAGAAATATGGCTGAGTTTTGTTTATTGATCTCAGATCCTCTGACCACACTGAATTATTAATTCCTTAAGTCAAGAGTCCTTTTTCTAATTGGTTTTAGATTTTTCTATTCAAATAATTATTTGTAGTTTTGTTGATTCTTTTCCAGTATGAATACATTTTCTTTTCTTGTGCCTTTGCGGTAACTAGGGGTTTAATTATGTCCAATAGAAGTGATGGAATGGATGTGTCTTTGTCCCATTGATTAATTCATTGTTAATTATGATGTTAGTTGTGTACTTTTATAGTTATTCCCAAGCAGCTGCATGTTTTTAATGGTGATTCTCAATCAAGTTAAGGGATATTCCCTCTACTTCTAGTGTGCACAGAGTTGGGACTTTTTTGTTTATTTGTTTAAATCTTGAATGACTGTTGAATTTTTAATCATTTTTTCTACATGAGTCATTGACTTTCTTCTTTGTTCTGTTAATAATAACTACTCGTTTTTAGTAATGAAATAGCCTTGCATTCTTCAGATAAAGTTCACTTTGTCCTAGTTTCTGCTTCATTTTACTTATTGCCTGAACTGACTTGCCAGTATTTCATGGAGGGATTTTATGTCTAATATATTCACGAGAGAGAATAGCTCTACAGTTTTCATTCTTCGTGTTCCCTTTGTCTAATTTTGGCATCAGGATAATGTTGGTATCATGAAATGAGTAGTGTTCTGTGCATGTCTGCCTCCTGGAAGGTATCACAAAGACTAGGCACTATTATGCAGTTTTCAAACAAATTTGAAGATTTCAGATGTGAAACTGTCTAGGCCTAGAGATATGTTTTGATGATTCTCAATTATGATTTAAACTTTTCACTAGTTATAGTAATGCTCACATTACTGATCATTCCCCCACAAAAAATGGGATTTGGTGATGGGTCTTTCACTTGGTTCATTTCATGTAGTTTGTTAGGTTGAATTTTTTTGTATTCTCCTGGAATTCTTATCACGTCCACAGAATTTGTAGTATATATTTTGATACTGATAGTTTGTATTTCCTGTTTTTATTTTCATTCTTCCAGCTGGCTCAGCATTCATCTTTTTTGTTTTGTCAAAGAAGGTGCTTTTATTTTCATTGACTTTTTTATGTTTCATATTTTTATTATTATATTTACTTCCTCTGCCTAACTTAAGCTCCCTGTCCATTCCTCTCTCTTTTAAATTTTTTTTTCATTTCTTAGGGTAGAAATTTAAGTTATAGAGTTTCTTCATTTTGAATATAAGCACTCAGTGTTACATTTTCATCAATACATTGCTTTAGATACACCCCCAAATTTTGACATAGCATATGCTCAATTTTGTTCAATTCTAGCTACTTTTCTGCCATTTTTTCAAACTTTTCTTTGACTCATAGTTTATTTAGGAGTGTGTTGTTTAACTTTCAGCTATTTGGGTTTTTTTTTTTTCAGATGTTGACTCCTGGTTCAATTTTGTTATATACAGAGAATAATACTTTGACTTATCATAACTGAGATATTTCTAAGTTTATTTTTTTCTTATGTAGCCTGTGGTCTCACACACTATGTCACATGTGCACTTGAGGGAAAAAAAAAGGTGTTATGTTATTGTTGAGTGGGACGCTTTGTAGATGTTAATTAGGTCAAGATCACTGCTGGTGCTGGGCAGGACTGATACATCCTATTGACTGTCTCTCTACTTGATCTCTTGATTACTGAGAGAGGAGTCTGCATGTATAATTATGAATTTGCCTGTCTTTCCACGTTGTTGCATCCATTTTCTTTCTGCATGTATCTTGAATAGCTGTCATTAGGTACAGATACATTAGCAGCTTCATAATTTCTCATAAGCTGATCCTTTACCTCAATTGGTGATGTTCCTCTCTAGGTCTGGTGTGATATTGTGAGATGTATGTTCGGTTTCCTTCCAGTTACCCAGCATATAGCTCCTAAAACTTCAGAATCTATGGAATGATGAGGGGTCTTTTATGCACTGCTAACATGCGCTGTATGGGGGTTGTTATGGGCTTCATGATGAGTCCTGACAGGAGAACATCCTCATCAGGATGAGGAGATTTGTGCTTTAGCTTCATCCTTCAGTGGGTGGCAGGGGTGGCAAAGGCAGGATGAAGGGTGAAATGATCATGAATGGCCAATGATTTAATCAATCCATACCCACACAACAATGTATTCACAAAACCACAAAAGGCCGAGTTCAGAGAGCTTCCTCATAACTGAACATATGGAATAACCTAGGGGTTGCTTGCCAGTGAGAACTTGGAGCCTCAATGCCCCTCCCACATATCTTGCTCTATTCCTCTTTATTGGGTGGTTTTTATACTTTAGGCTATCCCTTATTAATAAACCAGTGTCTGTAAGGAACATTTTCATGCCTTATGGGAGCGTCTGTAGTGGATTATTCAAATTTAAGGAAGGGGCTGTGATTTGTAACCATTTTGTTAGAAGTATAGGTGACAGGGTCTTGGTATCTGAAGTGACAGGAAGTTTTATGGGACTCATGTCAGATTTACTGTGTGGGGTGCTTTTTCTAAAAGGCATTGATTGCACTTGACCCTGCTAAGCAATGATAATCAGGATAAAAGCAGCCCGGCATCTCTGCCTTTATGTTATATTTCTGTCCTTTAGTGTAGGTCAGGGGACTTCTTAGTCTTGTCTGTACGTATGTTTACCACTTAAGGGGGGGGGGGTCAGTCTAAAAACTGATAAGACATGATAGAGTGGCCCTAAAATTTACCCAACCCATCTTGTTCCACTTCAAGGCTGAAGGCATGAAGACAAGAGTAGAGAAGATCTTTTATTTCCAACTTCCAGAGTATTCTGTTCCATATCTTCAAAGAGGTGACAGAAAATCAGCTGTTATTATTTTAAATGTGCAGTGAACTTAGAATCTAGAATCAGTGGGACCTCCCAAGTAGGTCTTCCTCTAATTAGGAGCAATTACCACACAGTGGAAATGGAGCCTGATCCCCAAGTAGAAGCAGTCAACTCCTGGGAACCAGATGGCCTCCTCAAATGGTAAGCGGTTCTCTGGAGCCAGCTTATAGAACCTAGAATGAGACCATGGTCAACTGGACCACAGTTAGCCAGAACTAACTCACTTACACACTACTCACTCCATTTTTCCATTCTTTAAACTTAAATATGCTGAGATGTTTCATCTCCCTACCCAATCACGGCCTTATTAATTGATGTTCTTTCCTAGCTTCTCAGCATACTTGTTTGATTTCTAGGGATGTGTAGCTAGCCTGGTCTTTTCGAATTTTCAGAGCTGAACTCTGGGCCAGGACTCTGGTTAACAGAAGGAAAAACTCTTGTTTTATTGTCTTATATCTAGTAATTTCTTGTGTCACTTTGGTGCCCATTTCTATCACTGGGTATGATTTGGTGGGAAAGGAGCAGAAGATATAAAATTAGACTCGTGAAAACCCTTTTGCCAGTTTTTCTGGTATCATAGAAATGTTTTATCTGATGTTTTCTAAAAGCCTCCACAGGGGCCCAGCAACATGACTGAGACATGCATGAGTTCAACTCAGAAGAATAAACAGGAAGGTTAGTTAGTTGTGAGAAACCTGCTGGTAATCCAAGAATTTACAAGGAGAGGCAGGAGGATTGTGAGCTGCAGGCTAGCTTGGGTTAGTTAGCAATTTTTAGTTTCCAAAAATGAAGGAAAGAAAAAACAGGAAAATTTAAAAAAAAACCATCAATATCCCCACCCTACCGCAGCTGTATTTGTCTTGCAGAGGTCCTTTTCTGGTTCTCTGATTAAGGGGAGGAAGAAGGTACCCCTTGTGATGTTTTCTATTTACCCTGTTTCATACAGCTGGGATTTAGGCTCTAGTGCTGTGAGGAATAGGGGATATGGGGGATAGGAACATTTCTATAATATTGACCATACTTCTGGTTTTATTATTTATATATTTTTAATTTGTGTTTAAGTGTATGTGCCTGCCTTAGTTTACACGCCCCACATGCATGCAAATGCCCTCGGGAAGTAAAGGCAATTGCAGGGATTTGTCAGCCACCTGATGTGGGTGCTGGCAACTGAACTCAAGTCCTCTGCAAGAGCAGTAAGTGCTGAGCCATCTTCTCAATCTCTCTATTATTTACTTTTAATGCAACCTGGTAGTTACCTCCTAAGAGCTATCCAGAGACTATCTCTGTAACAGTTGGGAGAAAATGCATGGAATATGACTACTTTGTATTAGTTTGTGACATTATCTCCTAAGCCAGGTTTTCTCTTTATTTTAGTCCACATAGTGGAGAACTAAAAAATAAACACACATACATACATACACACACTATTATACATTCCCATATTCTTTTCAATAAATATAAAGCTATAAAATTATATCCAACTATTTCAGTCAATTACATATTAATTATAATTGGTATATGTGATAGTTTGAATAAGAATGGCTCCATAGGCTCATATATTTGAATGCTTAGCCATCAGGGAGTGGCACTACTTGAGAAGGATTAGGAGATACAGCCTTGTTGGAGGAAATGTGTCACTGGGGGTGGGGCTTGAGGTTTCAAAAGGTGACCCTGTCTTCCTGCTGCCTGTGGGTCCAGATATATCTAGAACTCTAAGTTGCTTCCCCAGCACTGTGTCTCCCTGCATGCTGCCATGCTTCCTGCCGTGATGATAATGGACTAAATCTCTGAAACTGTAAGCAAGTCCCAATTAAATGCTTTCTTTTATAAGAGTTGCCTTGGTCTTGATATCTCTTGATAAGCAACACAACAGTGACCAATAACAATGTTGCTTCATAGATTCTAACCCAAAACAAACATAGAAATTCTTTGGTGTAACTGAGAACTGATTCTTAGAGACTTAGTTTCTGAAGATCACATCATAGGCATAAAAATCATGAAAAGAGGTAGGCAAATAAGAATTTTTCCTACCAAAGCTGTGTAAGCCTAGAGGTAGCAGCTTACATCAGTATGGACCCCTTAGTTTGTGATCATAAACAGCAAACAGCGTTTGTTTTAAAATAAAAACGGGGTAGTACTTAGAACTAGAGGGACAATATTACTTCAGAAACAGTTGGATCCAGTTATTCAAACCTTAACGCTTGAAGCCCAGCTTCTGTTGTATGTCTCATATAGTTTTCTTTTGGCTTAATGCTTAGACAAATTATTTTCATGACATGGCCAAGTCATAGCAACTCTAGCTTTATGGTCTTCCTTCTGAGCAACTTCAGCAAATAAAGTATCTTTCTCAAGTTTGTAACTGAACGTAGGAAGTTCACAAGAACTTATGTGGGTCAGGACTGGGGATGAAAGTCGAGGTGTGCTCTGTCTTGTCTTTGCAAACAGATTTGTTGCCAGAAAGGAGCAAGTGCTCTGATTGAAATGAGGTCCTGTGAACAGTAGGAAGGATTCAGACTGGGAAAGGCAAAATGAGCACTCTCCACTGTGTAGTTGATGTGAAAGGATGGAAGGCTCTGAAGAGAGACTTTTCTTGCTTCACAGTGTGACATGGGGAACCTGTTTTCTGTGAGAATGAAAGCTCACAGGCTGGGCTTCTCAAACCCTAGCAGAAACAATTCTTGCATCTGGGGGAGGAAGTAAATATGCTGAGCCTTTGTATTCACTGATTTTCAAATTGACATGTATAGTAAATGCCATTCTCCCATAATGTTGAATGGCATGTATGGAAGACAAACTATGCCCCTTTTGCAATAATTGCTACCTGCTCTGTTTTGTTACTTATAAAAAAAAATTATAAGGAACAGATTGCAAGTTTAAAAAGATTGCCTTTCAAGTTAAAAAGTCAGATATGCTTTTTGTGTCAAAATTTTCAGAGCTGTGGAAAACTCACTGAGAATCAAAAGCAGACTTGATGGAAGAAGAGGGCAGACATTTCTAAGCTTGTGACTGTCCCTTCTCTGTCTTGGTTCTTGTGGTGAACAGGTTCAGTCAGGGTCCACCTTTCGGTGTGACACAAAGCCGGGTTCCTTAATTGGTTATCCCAAACACATCTTCACAGAAGCACCATAGGTCAGCCCCCACTGGTCAGCTACCAGGTGGCGTGGTGGAAGTGAGAAGCTCGGAGACAAAGTGGCTTCACAGAATATTGAGCAGGCTTCTGAGAAAAGGTTATGTGTAGGTAGATATGATGTAAGGAATATATGATTGCTGTAGAGGCTGATACATCATGAAGAATTTCCTAGGAACCAATAAAGAGACAGGAGACTGAAGATTTCCTGTTCAAATGCCAGGGTGACCATTAACACTCAAGGGAAAGAAAATTTATCTGTAGCATCTTTGATACATGAAGAAAAAGATAATAAGAAAGAAATGCTTTCATGTTTTTTTTCAAAGTAATGTGTTATTATTTAACTGTTAAATGTCCCCAGGCTCATGTGATTCAACACTGGCTACCTACCTGTTGGCCACGGAATCCTTAGGAAGCAGGCTCTCACTGGTGAGTGCAAGTCTAGGAACAGGCCTTTTAGAGTTATAGCCCACCTTCTAGTTTTGCAAGCCTTCTCTTTTGTCCACCTGGAGATGTGAAACAGCACCCTCACAAGCTTCTGTAGCTGTAGAAGTTGACCTCTCCAGTTTTATACCTCCTCATGATGAAATTGTGAGCCTCTCCTCTGTTCTCTAGTACATCAGTCCTACCAGGTGTTCTACCATAGTGATGAGAAGGTAACTAACATGATACCCTTACTTTGTTCTGTCCCTAAGCCTGCCCATCACACTCTGGTCCTTATCTCTGCTTTATATAGAGTCAGAGTCTTTGGTATTGCTTGTGCACTTTGGCACCCAGTAACTTCGAGGTTTCGGTTTTATTTTCTCAAAGTGGTACTAGTTTACCATGGCTCTTTCCTTGGATTCTATTGAAAACATTCAAATGATGTTCATGTACTTTTGCCTCCCAAGCATAACACTGATGAACAAAGAAAGGAGCATGCACGATTTCATTTAAAGCTCGCACTCTGCCTTTCCATCTGCACCTTCAGGGCCATGGTCGGGAATGATGGTGTTTTGGGGTTGACAATTAGAACATCCTGGTGATCTGACATGAAAGCACATGTGCAGGAAAACGATTTGTAGTTCCTTCTCCACTACTTCAAAACAGAATACCAGATAGAGACGTTTTTAGACTTGGAGAATATTTTGTTTCAACCACAGGTTCAAGCCTTTGGAAAATAGATGATGGTAGTATGCCAGTCAGTACCATCATAACACTATCTGTTTAAGAGGATTTTTTTTTAAATTTTCATCCTAGCCAGATGCCAGAGAAGACTAATTTGTTATGAAGCCTGGAGAGTTGAGCTTAATAATTTTGTATTACTTGTCTCATTTTGTTCTTCAATGTCATACCTCTGGACAATATATTTGGGAAAGTCATATCCCAAGTATATGAGTGAATACATCTTCTTTCTTTCTAAAAATGCCTTTGTTGTACATGTTTTTCACATTCCTGAGTTAAAGATATGAATGGGCCAATAGACTCTTACAGAGATAACACTGTGGTCTCTGCTGTTACTTTGAGCACTAACCTGATTGTGCTTAATTCATAAAAGTATGTACATTTTCAAAGTGCTCTCAAACTCATGGAAAATAACTCATTTTAATAAGAAGTATACCTTGTACATCGTGTATGGCAAGTCTTGGATAATTTAACGATTCAGTTTAAAGGGTAGTTATGAAAACCTGCATGATTAGCTACCATCAGAGATGCTGGTGCTGTTCTGGTGAATAAGACTTTGTCTTCCTGCATGGGGGTTGGAAGCAGGAAGCAGATGCCCTTGCTTATTGACATTCTGCATCGTGCTTCAGAGCTGTCATTTCATTTTATCCTCAGATACAGCTTTATAAGGAAGAATTATATCTCTGCCCTCAATGCTAATTTTAAGAGTATTTGCAAACTTCCTTTATATATATATCAGGCTACTCTGAGCCGCTTTAACGATGTCATGGCGCATGCCTTAGCAGTGTGGCTGAGGAGAAGCCATCTATTTTCTATGGTAATTGTGGGGAGAGCAGTAGCAAGAGCAATGAGATCATGTCAAACACTAATTAAGCATTTACTATGTACTGGGGGTGACTATAAATATATTTTATGATTTATCTCTCCTAATCATTATGTGTTCCCAGAAATAGGTACGAAGACAGGAATGAATATGCAAGCATTTTGTTATGGAAAATGTCTTCAGTGGCAAAATGAGGGGAAACTGCAGGAGGCTGGAGGCCTCTTAGGTCATTGGGGTGGCTATTCTTGGCTGTCAACGACTACACCTGGAATTAACTGAAACCCAAGCTGCTGGGTACATCCGTGAGGGTTTTGTTTTGTTTTTTAATTAAATAATTTCAAGTGGAAGGCCCACTTTTCTCCTTCTATTTTATTCTTCTATCATAATTCCATTCCAGGGGAAGTTCCTGTTCCTCCACTCCTCCCAGTCCCCCTCCCCCTCTCCACCAGATCCACTCCTCCTCCCTCCATTTCTCTTAAAAAAAAGAGTTGGGGGAAGGCCCACATTTAATCCAGATCTTTTGAGGTGGGAAGATCCATCTTTAATCTGGGCTACACCTTCTATTGGAAGCCTATGTAAACGTCATGGAAGAAGGAAGAGTACTCTCTTTGCCTGCTTGCCCTAGCTCTCACTGGCAATCCATTCCTTCACTGACATTAGAGCCTACTTCTTTGGGATTCCAGCATGTATTGAAGACCAGCTGAGACATCCAGTCTCATGGACTGAGCAATTACTGGATTCTTCATACTCCTGTTGGTAGACAGCTATTGTTGGACCAGTTGAACCACAGCCTGTGCTCCATGCTAATAAGTCCCCTAATTTAACAACTAATAAATCCCCTAACTAATAAATTATAAGTTCTGTTTCTCTAGAGAATTCTAGTACAGTCATGGTCTCTGTTTCTCCTGAAGTGAGAGTGGAAAGGGAGGTTAGACAGAAGCACCTTAGATGGTCATCAGTCAGAGGCACATTAGCCAATGTGTTTCTAGTGGTTTGAATGAGAATGGCTCCCATCAGCTCATGCATTTCAATGCTTGGTCCCTGTTTGTTGAAACTGCTTGGGAAGGATTAGGTGATACAGCCTTGTTGGTGGAGCAGTGTCACTGGTGTTGGGCTTTGAGGTTTCAAAAGCCCATGTCAAGCCCAGTCTCTCTCTTCCCTGCCTGTCTCTCTATCTCTGTGTCTCTCTGCCTCCTGCTTGTGGGTCAGGATGTAAGTTCGCAGCTATTGCTCTAGCACCATGCCTGCCTGCATTTTGCCACACTTTCTGCCATGATAATCATGGTATAACACTCTGAAACGGTAATCAAGCTCAAAATTAATTGTTCCCCTCTGCAAGTTGCCTTGATCATGGTGTCTCTTTATAGCAATAGAACTGTAACTAGCACTAAGACTGTCCATGGAGTCCTTGAGTGGAAATTGGCTGTCAAAGTAACCTCAGACCTTCCAGAAATGGGCCTATCTGAATATGCTTCCTATAATGGGAAGACATCTAAGCATGGGGTGGGGGAGGGGTGTTGATTGCCACATTGGTGTGGATGTTGGTGCAGCCATCACCTTGGTAAACTGACTTCTGATGCTGACTGTAGCTGAAAATTTGTAGATGCAATTACAACTATTCCATTTTGCAAGTGAGAAAATTAGGGCTATACAGAGAGTTCTTAATGAATCTGGGGAAGTTTAACAAGTGACAACTGACAGCCAGGATCCCAACCTTTGCAGTCTGATGTCTCATTCTATGCCTTTGAGAAGATCATTATTTCTCAAGGTTATATTTTCATAGTTTTATGCCCCTTAACCCAACAGATTCTAGATTGGTAGACCTGGGTTGAAACTTTCGGGTTTATGTATTAAGGGCCAACTTTGGTGATTATTTACTAATGTTTCTTGAATCAGACTTTTGTATAAGCTGCCATGGAAAACAAAATTTCAGTTGGATGCTGAAAAAGGTAGCTGACATTCTGGTTATACCAATTTCTAGTTGCAAGGCCTTGGATGATTTGCCCAAATTCATGAAACCCAGCTTACAACTTTGCAAACAGGGATGATAATAACATTGCCATTTAATGACACAAGACTCATCCCAGGTTGGCGTGAGTTCCCACTGGGCTAGATGCGCACACTGTGCCTGGTGCTGAAAGCATAGTGTAAGTGCAGGTTCTGATAATCCCGTTCCAGGTAGGACCCTCCCTCAGCAATTTCTCTGGGTGTATCTGTCACCGATGATTGGTGGAAGGTGACTATTTGTCAAATGTCAGGTACTTGGAATTTGGACCTGTTGGATATCTGTCTTTCAACCTCTATGAGGAAAAGAGGAGTATTATTTAGTGAGGCAATAAATCAAAGAATTAATTTACTTCTATTTCTTCAGGAAGGCACATAAGGTCTTCAGAGAGCATCCTGGTCATGTGAAAGGCTTGGGACGGCGTCCTTGCAATGGCCTTTCACTGGTGCACTTGCCGACACCTTTGAGAAGTCAACATTGAGAGCAGATCAAGCTGCTGTGGGACATGATGGAAAATTTCATTTATTGGTTGTTCTTTTCTCCAGTTTCCTATGGGGACCGGAATGTACCCAGCGCCTGCAGCCTGCTACATTTTACCTTTGGGTGCGTAATGTACCAATTGCTCATAGGAGGCAGTCACAGGGATCAGCTTAAATGCTTGTCTTCCAAGGGTTTAAGCGAATAGAGGTTTAAAGTAGTGATGCACCGGTCATTGATGCTTTGTCTGCCTGTAGATATCGGCCTGGCCTGCTGTCTCATGGGTCATACATTACTTAGCTTCTTTTGTCTTCCTGGGACACAGTGTAGTTAGAGAGGGCTGCTGAGAGGGCTCTGCTGCCTGCTTGACTCTTTCGTGATGTTGAGCCAAGATTCTTAGCAAAGAGGAAAGTTGCTCAACCTCTCCTACTTTCAGCTTCTACAACTTGAAGTAATAATCTCCATTTTAATGAGAATGATCATTAGATAAAGCCACTCCTTTCCTAAGACTTAGCTGGCCATTAGACTATGGCAAGTTGTCTTCAATATTAATTCCTGTTTCTAATTAACAAAATAGTACAAGTAAAACTTTAGTTTCTGGAAATGTTTGATAGCATGAAATTAAGAAATTAAAAGTTATCAAAATAAATGAAATGAACACCCAACTGGTAACTTTTTAAAAACAGAGTGTCATTCTGTAGCCTAGCATCGTGGTTTGAATGAGAACGGACCCCACAGGCACATATATTTGGATATTTGGACCATGATTGGTGGAACTGTTTGGAAAGGATTAGGAAGTGTGGCCTTTTGGAAGAAGTATGTTCCTGGGGCTGGGCTTTGAGGTTTCAAAAAGTTCATGCCATCCCCAGTTAGCTCTCTCTGCCTGTGTGGATCAAGATATGAGTTCCCAGCTACTGCTCCAGAGCTGTGCCTGTCTACTGTTGCTAGGCTCCCTGTCTTGGTGGTCATGGACTCACCCTCTGAAACTGTAAGCCCCCAATAAACTCTTTCTCCTATAAGTTGCAATAGAAAAGTGACTAAAGCACCCAGGCTTGCCTAGAACTCGTGTTACTGTACTTAAACAGTCCAGACTTGTATACTTCAGCTTGTAAACTCCCACCTCAGCCTCCCATTGTGGGGTTGGTTACAGGGTATTAACCACATACCTGTCTCCAAGGGATAACTTTTAATAAATGTTTGTTAAGTCCATAAAAATAAATAATAAAGGTCTCTATCTTAAGTAGGTCTTTTAGAAAAATGATTATGAGTTGATGAAAATGTACCAAATAAAATTATTTTTGGACAGGGATCTTCCTTTTCTGTGTTTTTTTCATTTTAAAGATGTTAATGACTGAGTCCCTATGCTTCCCAGTTATTGAAATAGTGAATGTGCAGGCAGAGGAAGTTTTCATTATGACTTATTTTTCAAAGAGCCCATGTTCTTCTCTGTCAATACACTTAAACTTGTTCATACTGCATATCTGTCAGCCATGTGCTTTACAGACAGATGTCATCATTTCGCATTTGACAACATGGCATTCCCAAGGCATTTACTTCCAAAAAAAGCACTGTTTTAGTTTCTCTGAATTCCTGTCAAGAAGTGTAGTTTTCATGTTTAGAAACGTCAACTAATGTCTTTGGAAATCATCTTTGAAGTGTTTGAATCATTCCTTCAGCTTTATATGAACTCTACCCTCATGGAAGCCAATTATATTCATAATCAGACAGAGCCATATGGATTTTAAAGACAATTAATTTAAAACTATCTTGTTTCAAAAGGATTGTGAGTTACAAAGATGTAACAGTGAAAGACAGAAAAACGAGAGAGAGAGTGACAGAGACAGACAGACAGACACACACAAACACACACACACACACACACACAGAGAGAGAGAGAGAGAGAGAGAGAGAGAGAGAGAGAGAGAGAGAGAGAGAGAGAGACCCTGTTGACCAGGGTGGCAGATGAAGACCCAAGACGTTCAGTCTAAATGGAGAAAGAACTCTTCTTTGTTTGGGCACTAGAGATTGGGGCTCTAAGTTGCTATAACAGAAAAAAAAACCCTAAGATATGGAATTTAGCACAGAGTGCCTGATACTCTTTTATGACTTGTGGGCTGGCATTCTGAAGTCATAGATGTTAGAAATCAGATGTACTCCCATCCCAGCCTGTCCTCAGGGACTCAGCTACTCAGCAGCTAAGTCAAAACTAGTTGCCTATTCTTTAAAAGGTCCCATCCTCCCAGATCATTCTCTTTTTCTTTCTCTCTGTCTTCTGGTCTCTCTGTCTATGTGTCTGTCTGTGTTTCTCTAATTTCCCCACTCCAAGATGGCCTTTTGCTCCCTGCCTCCCCCAACGCCCTAGTAAATCTCTTAAGGATATCCATTGCATGGTGTGATCTCTTTGTGACATACACCTGGACCCCAAACCACCAAGGTACTTCTGACACTTAATCCTTATAATATACACCTAATGAAGCCAAGATCCTCTCTCCTCTCCTGTCACTCTTTCTGGTACTAAACTTCTGCCTCCCAGATCACTAACTTCAGCACTCTACTGTGATATACATCCTGCCCTTTCATTTTGATATGATCATATGTTCCCTGTGATATTTCCCTTTATCCTTCCAGGCAAACTTTATGATTAATTTCTCTTTGTTAAAACACAGCATATACCATTAATTCAACACGGCATATTGGCTTACTTAGTCATCTTTTACCCTCAGTTAAACTGTGTACTTTAAAGACAGGCATTGATAAGTAGTTGCTCATAGTTATTTCATTTGAATTGCACTGAGTACATCCTGCTTGAAATTTTAGAGAGGAATGTTCTGTCCACATAACTTTAGTGAGTTATAATCCAAAAATCATAAAACCAGGAGTTATAACATGAGATTATAGTAGACCCAAAAACAAACTAAGAAAAGAAATACCATCTTTATTTCTGTTAATCATCATCTTGAATTTCACATTTTTTAAAGTTATAAACAACAGCTACCAGTTCAGTCATAGTAGTATCTCACCTCTGCATCAATTCGATGAGCATTACACCCATTTATTTATTTATTTGTTTGTTTGTTTATTTATTTAAAATCAGTTTTGCTGTGGATATTGCTCTGTACGCTTTGAATGTGTTGCTCTGATTGGTTAATAAATAAAATGCTGATTGGCCAGTAGTCAGGCAGGAAGTATAGGTAGGACAAGCAGAGAGGAGAATGCTGGAAACAGGAAGGCTGAGTCAGGAGTCACCAGCTGCCTCCACAATAAGAAACAAGATGTAAAGATACTGGTAAGCCACGAGCCATGTAGCAAGGTATAGATTTATAGAAGTGGGTTAATTTAAGATATAAAAACTAGATAGCAAGAAGCCTGCCACAGCCATACAGTTTATAAGTAATATAAGTCTGTGTGTTTACTTGGGTCTGAGCGGCTGCAGGCCCAGGCAGAACTGGAGAAAACTCCAGCTACACAGTTTGTGTTTGTTTCTCTGCCTAACGCTGTGATAAAATGTTCAGAAAAAAAAAGCTACTTGGGGGAAAACAGTTCCAGGGCACAATCATGTCAGGAACTCAAGGCTGGTCACATCACAGTCACAGTCAGTAAGCAAAGAGTGACAAAGGCTTGTGTGCAGCTATCTTTCACCATCTTATAGAACTCACACCCAAGGGATTGTGCCACTTATTTTTCCTGAAGTTCTCCTTACCCTGCTTAAGGTAATCAACATAATGCCTCACAGGCATGCCCAGAGACTAAATAATCTCTCACAGCTGTGTGTCTAGAGTCTGGTCTCCTAGGTGATGCCAGATTCTGTCCAGTTGGAATTTACACTAAATATCACACCATCACATCGTTATTTCAGTTTCAAAGAAAATTGTTTAAGAAAACTTTTTCAAAGAAGTAGTTGTGATACTATGGATGGATCTTGCCATTTGGCTAATTATATCTAGGAACTCATAATTCTCCATGGATTTTTATAGCATTTTAACTATTTTTCAATAAACTTGGGTGATTGTGATCCTTTACATCTTATTTATTTGTTTTTACCCTCAAAAACTAAGTGGTGCACTCCCTAACCTCTCTAAGCATCCTGACTCCACCCCCTTTCCAGGAAAGCTGCTCTGACTTGCCACTTTTGTCCCTGTCCCTCCTTCATTGCTCTCTCCTCCATCACATTGGTTCTGTATTGCGTGGATTAAGGGTCCCTTCCACTTTTATAGTAATATCCTGATTTTTTTCAAGCTTTAAAATAGCTGTCATCTGAAATCATGAGACTTCAGCCAGGACCCGTACCATAAGTGAAATGTAGGAAAACCTAAAGATGTGTACCATTTATCATTTTCTCCATCATTTAATAATCTATGTTCCTTGTTAGTATGATTTTAAAAAAAAAATTTTGGCTGTTTCAGAAACTTAAATGCTTGTTTATAAAGGTTTTCTTTTCCACTAATATTCTTGAAATCAGAACCAATGGTATTGGTGTGTTGCTACCAGTCTTGACTGTGTGAGACAATGAGGTGGAGGGGTTGCTTGAGCTCAGGAGTTTGAAGCCAGCTGGGCAGCATAGCAAGACTCTATATCAGAAAGTACAGTCAATTAACTGATTATCTTTTAATTATATGCATTTATTTAGTTGGTGGGAGGGGGCTACATGCTGTGGCATAGATTTAGAAGTCAGAGGATAACTTATGGGGAATGAGTTTATCCCTTTACCTTGTGGATTCTAGAGAACAAATGTAGGACATCAGTCTTGGTGGCAAGCACATTTACCCAATGAGCCTTCTTGGTCGCTCTGGAGTTTTATTTTTATACATCACTATTGTTTCTGACCCTATTCACTGCTGAGATTTTATTTTGAAGTATCTTTTAATTTTAACTGAAACTTTATCCATCCATAGAGACCTCCCAGAGTATTCATATTAAGCAGGAAGGATGGTAACCCATTTAGAAGCCTGCATCTGGAATTCCAAAACCCCTTAGGTCCATGCCAATTTTCAGCGATGAATTAACCACAAAAGCATAGCTTAATAAAACAGAGTATCCATTTCACTTCATTAGTCAGTCTTTTTATGTAATTAAACAAGCAGCCAATTGCATTTTACATATAATGTTGGATGTTTTAGGAGATTATTAAGTGGTTTAACTAGATTATAAGCCCTACATCTTGGTAAATTAAAACTGCAGTGTATTTTTGAATGAATACCAATGAGTCATATCTTACTTTGCTTTTGCTGACTCTAAAATGAAAATAATGACGGAATAATCAAAATGGATTATAATGAATTTTTAAACAGCTATTGACTTACTTTCACTCGATTCCCATCAAAAATATGCTGATAACCATAATTCAGTGCAGCTTTCTTTTTAACTAGATGCCTATGATACGAGTTTTCTAAGATGCACAGAGATGTTTAACAGTGTCCTTGATACCAAACTCTCTGGTTACTGTGGACATGTTTACATATAGACTTTATTTTATAAGAGGTACCTTTCCTATTTATGAGCTCATTATTATTTCACTGGTATTTTGTGCATACATAATGGTTTAATTTTACATTGTTGCGATTGTCTCTGATCAGAATCTTGGAATAGTGAATTATGGAATAGTGGTAAGGGTGGGGTGGGGAGTGTTTTTCTCAGCACTTTGTTTCATAGTAGGAATTTGGGATGGGAGAGTGAAACCTTTCTCCCTCCTTCAAGGTGGAGTCTACCCCTTTTCTGAATGGAACAAACTGATTTTAGGTTGTGAAATGATATAGAATATGTGTTTGGAGTTGACAGTATGAGGTTCAAACTATTGCTTCAATATTCATAACATGCATATTACCAATTTAACCTTTTTAAATACCAGTCGCTTTATCTGTAATAGTAATTTCCTCACTCAACTACCATGTGCTAAAAATTTATTAGTTGGAAGGCAATATGTTAGTGATCAAGGTAAACTCATGGAGAATTTTTTACTTGTGTGTTGCATGTGTGTGTTTGCGTGTATGTGTATGTTTATGTGTGTGTGTTGTATGATTTATATGTGATTGAGCACATGTGCATGGGGGGTGTGCCCATCTGGATGTGCATATGTAAAGGCCAGAAGTTGACTTCATATATCTTTCTTTATACTCTTTACTTATTTTTTTTCTGACAGGGTCTCTCATTGAATTGGGAGCTCTTCATTTCAGCTAGACTCCCTGGCTAGAAAGCACTCAGGATCTGTCAGTCTCTCCTAGAGCTGGGCATATAGGCATGTGCCATCATATCCAGACTTTTCATGCTTGGGACGGGACTCAGGTCCTCATGCTTGTATAACACTTCACCCACTGAGTGATATACCATACCCAGCCAGGGTTAACTCCTTCATTAATGGAGAATAATAATTGTACATTTATGTAAATTAATGGCTATTAGTTAGGCATAGTGATTAAGCAAAATGTTAGATCTCTAGAAAGGGCTCGGTAGAGCATAGACACTTTATTATGAATACTAGTAAATACACATTTACAGTTCTCTAATGTTGGTTTGCTTCAGTACCTTGAATACTGTCTGGCATATACAAGAATCTTCTTGGGTAGGGTTCTTTATCAGCAAAATCCCAGGAAAGAGTTTGTGTCCATCATTATAGAAGTTCTCCTGGTAGGGACTAGTAAGGACCATAGACAGCAGTACAAGATACCAGTAAGGACCAAGCAAAGGTAGGACCTATGCATGCTAGTTGAGGCAGCCTGATCCTTCAGGACACTCTGAGCAAAAAATACCCTCAGGTCAGTCTTAAGGAGATAAGGATTTTCATACTTTGGTACATGTCAGTCAATGACAAAGGGTTATTATGGGGTACTATGGTAGGCAGAATAGTGGCCTCTCAAAAATATCCATGCCTTAGCCCCAGAACCTGTAAATGTATTTTCTTACATGGCAGCAGCAACTGTGAAGATGCTGTTAGGAATATGGATCATTAGGCCAGGCAAGTATCTTGGGTGATCTAGACAGCCATGGAAGTAATTAGATGTGGAAGATTTTCCCTGAACTCAGAGAGATGCTGTTCTTCAGATAAAGGGTTAGAGAACTATTTCTAATGACTCTGAGTGGAATAAAGAAGCCAAAAGGCCATGAATGCACAATACCTGGAGAATCTGAAAACATGTAAGAGAATGGGATATCTCCCATCACTTCCAAAAGGGAAAATTGTTTGGCAGCACCTAGTGAGATTCATGGCTGGCTTCTGATTTACACAAATTTAGTTAATAAATTTTCATTCTTTCTATTTATTAAATCAAGATATTGTGATAATGTTATTGTAACAACAGAAAACTAACACATATCTTATAAGCTTCTAGACTTTCATAGTCTACCAGTCTCTGCTCCTTAATTTTAGCAGCCTATGGAAATTTCTCCAAAGAACAGTGGTGGGGTGAGTACTAGAGTTGGAGGAAAAATACACCAAGGCAGAAAGGCCTAAGAAAACCTTGAAAGAGGTCTTAGTAGATCTGATGGAATCCATTACAGATCGAAGAATTTTTCAGCTGAGCAAATGAATGAATGAACAGTTGTGAATTAGGAGTATAGAGAGGCTGTGATAGCAAACAGCACTATGTTACTTATTTTTCAGAGTGTGTGACAATCAATACCTTTTTTTCACATTCAATTGTCTTCCCTTATCTTTAGGTTCTTGAAAGGCCAGTGGATTAGAAAAATAGAAGTGTTCTTTAGATCTAATTATAAAAAAAAGCAAGCTTTCAAACTCTGTCTGCACCATAGAAATCTTTCAGAAATGCAACGATTCTTTGGAGAATTTTATTCCATTCTATGTACCTGACTTGTAAACTGCTGTAACTAACCAGCTGGAGAATTCTCTGCCCTCTGGAGCATTTGGCTTGCTTGGCAGCAAAACAAAACACAAGTACCAAGGAATGGAAAAGGAGCATTCTTTAGAAGCAAATGTTTTGAGAAGTAAGTTAAGGTCAAGACAGAATAAGCTAAAGGAATACTTCTCACCTTTTGATGTTTACCTTCCTCCAGGCTTTCTCTTTTCTCACCCTTTGTTTCTGCACAAGAATCCCAAATAAATATCTTTCTTACAGTAAATATAGACTAAAGCCTGTGTATGTGGATGATGATCTCTACATCTTTGCATTCAAGAGTCAATGAAAGACAATGATGGGTGAGATAGCAACATAACTGACATGGATTTGTTCATGTTCTTTGAGCCATGATTTCTGCAACTGACATGGTTTCATGTTGCCCATCCACAAAAGATGCTTTAAAATTAGAATAATGGAAATGAGCTCATGTGCAGCAGCCTGGGAGGTGCTGTTATCATCAAATCAATACTGCTATTGACTCCAGTTCCCTCTTTTAGTGATTCACTTTTCTTCCACAAAAAGTGTTGGTAGTATTTTTATTGCTGCATGAAGAACAATAGTATATCCTTTTAGATTTAAATGTCACATTAGTGAGAATGCCTTCACTGCAAGTAAGAGAAAATTTGATCCAAATATGCTTAAACAATAGGTATTTTGTTAGTTCTAAAAAGTTTGGAGACAGAGGCAGTCCAGGTGAAGATCCCATGCTTTCTATCTTATCAGATTTCTGGCTTAAAGTTGTTTGCAGAAGTTTGGAACCATGTCTAGACATACAGATCATATGTAAATTGAAAAAATTTGCTTCAGTGAGACTTATTTTAGTATGGACAGAAGCTCTGCAAAAGACCTATCTTTAGTTTACTTCTCTTGGTATTATATAGCAGGTCGAGAAAGCAGGCATAAATGGGGATTGAGTATCTATAGCAGGTTGTTGGAAAACATTATTTTAAGATGTGTTACATTTGTTTTTACTGTGGAACCTTTGTTTAATGATGCAAAGAGGTGTTGCATTCTTTTATGCTGCATTTGTTTAACTCTGTGAAGCTGTGTTACTTTGCCTGTCTAAAACACCTGATGGTCAAATAAAGACCTGAACAGCCAATAGTGAGGCAGGAAAAAGAATAGTCTGAGAGGCCAGACAAAGAGAGTAAAAAGAGGGAGAAATCTGGGAGGAAGAAGAAGAAAGAGCAAAAGAAGGAGGACGGCACAAGTGGCCAGCCACCCAGCTACACAACCAGCAACGGAGTAAGAAAGAAACAAAGAAATACAGAAATAGAAAAAGGTAAAAGCCCAGAGGCAAAAGGTAGATGGGATAATTTAAAGTTAAGGAAAGCTGGCTAGAAAGAAGCCTTGCTAAGGCCAGTCATTTATAATTAAGAATAAGTCTCCATGTGTGATTTATTTGGGAGCTGGGTGGCAGGCCCCCAAAAGAGAAAGAGCGGGTCTTCTTGTATTTATGTTGAGAGATTGCCACTGCCAGCAGGGAGCAAGAAGATTGCCATGAGACAGTCTTGAGAACAGGTTCCCCAGTGTCATGAGAGTGCAATATGATAATGTTGTTAAGTGCTTAGCACAGTGCATGCAAGCACACCTGGGTTTAGGGTGCCTTCTCGGGCATAGTTCTTTGGGAGGTGCTTTTTACTGTGTTATCATATTTAAGAACCACCAGCAATATTAATCCAACATTTGAATGAACTTTAATTAGTCTCTCAAATTAGATACAAATCTATTATTTTGTCATCAAAAACACAGAGCATCTTCACTCATTTTCAACTTCAGCCCACAGCTCTTTGTTAGTTAGATCAGTTGAGTCTCATGTAGGCTTTTGAAATTCCTTTTCATTCACTATCCCCAGCGGCATAATGACGTCTCATGAACGGAGCAGGGTGACACAGAATTCTTGGGAGGCTAACCATGAAGTAGGATTTTATTGGTAAGTTAAACAGAGCAATGTATTTTACTTTGATCCATTACTGAGCTATTTGATGTTGCCTAGCATTTTAAACAATGGAGTACTAACACAAACCTTTCAGGACTGGACCCAGAACCTTTCCCAGTGAGGCTGAGAAGGGAAGCAAGGGTAATTTGCCATTCATGAGGACCTGCTCTGCTTTTCGAACAGAATTGTATGCCAGAACAACACCTAACAACCTAGGTGGAAATGTTTGTCAAACATTCAAGGAAAGAAGAGATCCTACTGGTCTTCACCACACTCTTTTGTTTTGTTTTTTGTTTGTTTGCCTTTCTCTCAGAGTTTTTAATTTCTCTCTGCCCTGGGTGGTGGTAGTGATACAGTCCTAAATCTGCCTTTGTATAAAAATGTTTGTATTAATGCTATGAATATGAGTGGTTGCTCCACTTGGATTCCAGCATTCTTTCTCCACCTTCCTAACTGTGCAAGATGTCCTCCAGCTTTGAAAGGAGAATTAGCTCCATCCACCATTAATTTTTATCACTCTAGGTCTTTGCATATTGTCTGAAGGAAAGTACTCAGACAGTCATTTAATTGCATAAACAAGTCAGTTAGTGCCCTCCACTTTGGGAACAGTATTTCTGATTATGCCTCTGTGGACTATTCTACTCAGCCTGTAACACTGACATGACTATTATTACTATAATTCTCAGGTTATTGCTAAGATAAGGCTTTCAAAAGGTTATATAACTTGATTGAAGTCATACAGTGGATAGTAACCAATATATCATTAGGTCTTCCTTACATGCTGTTAGAATATATCAACCTGCTTATGGCTAGTGGCATTGGTAAAACTGTTATTAAACAGGAATGCCTTTATTTCAATATAAACATGGTATAGGGTCCAAGCATTCACATGTCAGTGAGTTGTTTAATGGATTTCTCTACTAAAAGATAAAATGTGTCCTACTTTGCCTGAACTTTGCAAATATTGGAGAACCAATGCTATTATTTTGTTTTTTAGAGTCTTAATGACTTACAATTTTAGATGATACACATCTGCAGTAGATTAGAATATTATAAAGTAATGAATGTTATAAAGTGTAGGAAGAGAAAACTAAGTGGGAAGATAACATATTTATAATAAAGCATAATATAAAATTAAAATTTTGTTATGTACACTATTTATCAACATATGGTACAAGAAAAAATTTGAAGTGTATAATATTATTACTGGCACAAAATTAATTTTTGTTTGTTATACACTAAGAAATGAAGGCACTCTAGCCCAGAAAATTTCATCAGTAATCATTTATGGTTGGCTAACTTGGAAATCAATGAAGATTGTTCCATGATCAATGCAGCTGCATTGCTTTTAGACCAGTCGAATGTGCTGACTAAGGTTGTCTATAATGGAGTTGTTCTGCTGCACTCAGATATGGCCTGAGCACAAGCTATGATAGCTCTCCACATTCCAAAGGGAAGGGCATTAAATCATAAAATATACAGACATGTTCAGGAAGGCAGGGGGAGGACAGTCTCTTGGGTTTCTGATCTAGCTAGTTATACTTTTGCAAAAACAGCTCTAGATATTTTGTATACGGTACCATAAAATATGTGTTTTCCTGTCACTCTTCAGGCCCTTACTGCCCATATTTTCTCCCTCATCTTTACAACCTGTCCTGAGTGTGGCTGCTAATTAGAGCACCCAGGTTTTAGAGTGTGTCACTTGTAATATTGAATGAGTATGAATTACTTTCTCCTATTCCACTGAGATAATGTGGCAGGAAGTGTTCTGTAATACACAGGACATTTTGCAATGTAATATACAAGCTATAATTGACTTTGTACATTCAAGTCTGCAATAAATACTTACTGGTCATCTAACCCATCACTGATGTGATGGTAATTTCAGAGGATGTGAGGTGAAGGAGAGACATCCTGTTAGAGAAGACCTGACACCGGGGGATGATGTAGCCATAAACAATGTGACTGAGTGAAGCAGAAGAAATAACTCCATGGATTTTACACTAGGAAGTGCCCTTCCTAGACTCTAAGCAGAAGTTCACTAGGATAATGAAAGAAGGACATACTCCTGCATGGGATGCCTAGAGTTAGAACAAGTCATGTTCTGGGAATGGAAAATAGTTTGGAGTGCATTATGAGGATAACCCAGGAAAATAGGACCAAGAAGAGGATCCAGGAAGATAGGACCCGTAAAATTACAGAGGGCCTTGAATTAAATAATACAGGAATTAAACATTTATTTTCCCTGAAGGCAGTAGGAAAGATTTCAAGTAGAGAAATAATTGAATAGAATCCCCATGAAGTTGGACTCCAAAGACACTAAATATAATAAAGGTAAAGAAATTTTCAGAGGTCATTTAAATAGCTGTAGGGGTCAGGAAATTAGTTAAGGGGACATAGCATCAGAGTTTTCAAGGGAAAGAAAATAGAATGCAGTGTCACAAAGGGTTAAGAGGGAATAATAGAACAGGAAGGCTTAAACTGGGGTGGGAGGTAGGAAAGGGAATGCAGAGATAATAGTAAAGACCTTTTGAAAAAGTCATATGAAAACCTACTAGTATAGAAGCTTTCATCTATCTATCTACCTATGTATCTATCTATATCTATCTTCTATCATCATCTATCTCTATCATATCTATCTATCATAATGTATATCTATCATATCTATCAATAATTATCTTCTATCATCTATCTATCTATCTATCTATCTAATATATCCATCCACATGTGTATATGAAAAGAGTTAAAATGAAGTTACCCTATAATAGGGAAGTAATAACCCTATTAGATACTACATATTACCAAATAAAAAGATCAGTGACAGGAATGGGCGGGCTACTCTGAAACACTGCAGACTATTACTAATGCTATTGGTTACCTTCCAGTACTTGAAGGTAGAAGCCTATTGCTGAAAACACAATATCCTTGCTTCAGAAAACATTGACAAATCAAGCTGGTACTTATCTGGAAGCTTCATCCCTATAGACTAGCTTTCATATCCTAGAAGGTGTTATGCATACTATAAGAGGGGAAGAGTGATCATCAGTCTTAACTAATTGTGGACCTCCCCGGCTACAATAACATCTGGCCTAGAAAGACATGCCCACTGGTGCAATAGTGGCCTGAACATACGGGACTATCCAACCACTTTATGATTGATTTTAAGTTCCACTGCATGAAATGAAACCCATACCTGGCACCATTATCAGGCCAAGAATCTATGGCTAGACAGGTCATAGACAGTAGAGAGAACATACTACTATTTATGCTGCTAAATGAAAATAAAATATTAAGTTGACTACTAACAACTTATTGTTATATCCAGAGATTAATGCATCTCTCACTTCTTATCAGAGAAGCTTCAGTTTGTAGTAGATGGTGATGAACAAAGAATTCCACAACTGGCCAGGATGCAGAGAATAAGACACTGCAGAATGCTCAGCCCTGAAGGGGGCATCACACCTACTCCTTCCTATCCTCAGGGATCATTGTAGAAGAGGGGGCAGAAAGACTGTAAAACGCAGAAGCTCCCAGGATGATGGAAAAGAATCAGTGTTTTCTGTATACAGAATGGCAGCTACACATATAAACTCACAGAAGTTGTGACAGTATGCACAAGACCAAAGCAAGCTCAAGCCAGACAAAATCCCAACATGGAGAGGGGAAGTGTGTTTGTTGTATTTACTCATTGACTTTTTGGGGAGCCTGCCACCTAATTCAAATAAATATACACAGAGGCTTATTTTTTCTTATGAGTGCCTGACCTTAGCTTGGCTTATTTTTAGCCAGCTTTTCTTAAATTATCTGTCTATCTTTTGCCTCTGGGCTTTTATCTTTCTCTATTCTATATACATTTCTTTACTTCTTACTCCATGGCTTGCAGTGTAGCTGGGTATCTGGCCCCTGATGTTCCCCTCCTTCTTTTCTCATCCCTTGGTCTACTCTTCCCAGATTTTTCCTTCTATTTGTTCTCTCTGCCTGTCAGCCTCACCTATCCTTTCTCCTGCTTTGCTCTTGACTGTTCAGCTCTTTATTAGACCGATCAGGTGTTTTAGACAGGCACAGTAACACAGCTTCACAGAGTTTTAAAAAAAATGCAACACAAAAGAGTGCAACACATCTTTGCGTCATTAAACAAATGTTCCACAGCATAAACACATATAACACATCTTTAATGAATATTTAATAACAGAGGTGGGCATGGAGTCCAACCCAATCTGAGAAGCTATAGGCAATTGATAGTTGCTCTATAGAGTAGAGTTAGTCTTAAAGAGTGTAGCTCCTGGTAAGTAAATCACAGTCTAGTGGAAGATCATATATCCAAGAGTTTTAGCAGCACAAATGGGACTAGATGGGTTTTAAAAACGAGAACATAAAGTTGGATGGTGAGGAGAGGAGGGATAAATATGACCAGGACACATTGTGTTAGGGGGCTGGAGAGATGGCTCAGCACGTATTGTTCTTGCTTAGGTCCTGGAAGGTGCCTCTGCCTGCATGGTGGCTCACAACTCCAGTCCCAGAGGACCTGATAACCTTCTCATCTCTGTGGGCAGCAGGCATGCACGTAGTGAACATACATAATATAGGAAAAAACTCACACATACAAAATAATTCTTAACTCCCACATCATACAAAATTCTCAAAAAACCCAATGGAAACATTTTATAAAGCAATATTTTAAGCTATATATGTAATTCAGATGAGCAAGGCTGATTTCTTTCAGTACTAGGGATTAAACCCAGGGCATCATCCATGCTAAAGAAGTAGCCTCTCTTTGTATCTCCAGCATGTTTTTTGTTTATTTTGAAGCAAGGCTGGCTTGAACTAGTGATTCCCACCTTTTCAGCCTCCCGAGTGCTGGAGTAAAGCATGCACAGTACTCAGTGAGATAGTGAGTCCTGAAGAGCATATAGTCTGGAGCCTCAGAAAATCTCTATGCTCTTTGTGGAGTATTAGACATACTTTATGTTTTGCTTGTATCTTTCTCATTGTTTCTTGCAAAAATGTATATGCACAATAGGTGCTTAGAATTTCTTGCACAATGTGGTCTTGACTCTATAAATCATTGATAAAGTTCTGTCATTTTTAACAGCATAGAAATCACCACTTTGAGTATTACTTTATGAAGAAAATCTATCTTGATGCTTCCTTTAGCTATCGGGTGCTTAGCATTTAAAACACCAGAAAGGCTATCTTTTGGGATCTTTGACATACTAGTTTGAATTTTAGACACTTTTAGGATCCATGTAGATGGGAATGAGAAACCTCAAAAGTACCACTTAGCTTCATTTTCTGTTTTTATTTAATGTGTTATTGCTTCTGTTGGTGATATTTCATTTATTGAATTATTCTGTGGCAGTGTGTTTTTAGTTAGCTTTTTCGTCAATGCTGGAAGGTAGGTTTCATAACTATCCAAACATGAAGATGTTGCAGCACAGATAGTAGTTGTCTGTCCAAGTGCAAAGGTAATGAGTCAGGAGAACTTCAGTGCTCATATTCTGCTCCCAAAGCACATTGGTAAGTGGTCTGTATAAAAAGTGCAGAGATGCATAGGTATGATATAGCACAGTGGACCAATGCCTTGAACCTGGCAAGGGTAGCACAGGGATTCTAAAGGAGCCTAGGTAGGATTCAGAGAAAAGAAATAAGTCAAAGAAGAAAAGGAGTGAAAGAAACCAAATATAAAACCCAGAGAAACTAGTTTAAAAGAACATTGTGACCAGTTGCCTGAATGACAGAGCCACAGGAATTTTATGGCAGGGAGTTAAGGGACCTTCACCCATGTGCTATGTTGTATCCTTGGAGTAGAAAACTATTTGAGCACTTACAGCATGGCTGTTTTTGTGGACTGCAGCTTCACTTACCCCCAGGCTATTTCTAGAACCTGTTAACAAATTCACAATCTTCACCCACTGACTTTTTTTTTTCTGGATAGAACCAGCTGAACTGACTTCTAGCTTTCTGAATATTTATTATTGAATTTTAAATACAGTATCAAAGAAAGGATAACTTAACTATTCAAGAGCCTATGTTTTGATTCGAGATCTGAAATTAACACATTCCGTAAAAGCAATTGCTCTCGTCTGTAAGATGTGTTTTAAAGTAGTATCAAAGTTGACTCCATGGTTGTATATGGAGGATGGAAACGCTTTGTATAATTTGATACAGACAGAATGATTAAAGGGCCCCTCATTGGTTATGACTTCATTCTTTTGTTTTTATTAAATTGGTGCTCCTTGGGTTAGCTGATCCAGGGGACAGAAATGCAGCCTATAGACTGGCTATCAGGGTACTATGGAATATAGAAACTGTTTCTGTACTGTAGGAGAAATCTAATTACCTTTATTGATCATTCATTTGGTCTTTCCTCTCCTTTGATGCGGGTCTTATTTGGTTATATAACTGGCATCATTAGAGTCTCCCTCCAAAAGGCCTGTGGTTTGGTGGTCACTGGCAACCTTGATGAAAGTCAAGGACAGCATACCAAAGCACAGTCTCCATACATTTGAGTGCCTGGCCCTCTCTAGTCAACTCGTTTTTTCTCTGCATATATCACTGGATCCATGCTTTTTCCCATGAGTTTCAAATTGCTGTTAGTAAAGTAAGCCTCGGAAGTGATGTTTTTCTCTGGTGTGTTAGAAAAGATGAAAAGCTTTGTAGGTCTATTATACAGATTTCTGCTAAATTGCTTACAGTTGATTAAAAAACGATCAGCTCTGCTCCTTTTACGATTGCCTGAGACTACAGGGTAGTGAGAAGTTCAGGGGCGGAAGTGGAAGGCTTGGAATTCATGTCACAAGAACAGTGGCAATGTCCAAGGGTTTCTAAAGGTGTCAAACATGACTAAGTTTACTGGGTCCATGACTATGGAGTAATTTATGTCTCATTCTGTGATCATCAAAAATATCACTTGTAATATAGAAAAACCTCTGGGATGAACTCTTTTCTCCAGTCTATATACATGGTGACGTGGACCAGACCAGGGTACAAGATGAGACCCAGGCTGGGTACTGGCTCTTTGACTGTGAAAAAAAATCGTGCCTCTCCAGCTCCAGTCCTTTCTTTCCTATGAGATGGTTAAATATGGGACTTTAAACTTAAATGTCATTAGAAACCTAGAAAGAGAGCACCAGAGAGGAGGCAGGACTTAAGTCTGCGGCAAGTGAAGAGTGCAGGACAACTCGGACCAGGGTACGATGGCTATAAGCTTACTTAGAAATACCCTGTCACAGCCAATACAAAAGTGACACCATTTAGGCCTAGCTATCCCTGTGCTGCACTCCAGGTGACATCATTTAAACTCCTCCCATTTGGATATACATTACCTGGCTCTAAAAAGATGAAAGGACTAGAGTTAGCACAATGCACACCAAGACCAAGTTGTCAGCGCAAAGCAGGTTTATTTGCCCCAGAGGGACAAAGACAGGGAATAGGAGACAGGGGAGAGGTAAAAAAAAGGAGGAAAGAGAGAGGGGGGAAGGGATATTTGCTCCTGAGGGACAAAGGGTTGCCTATGGATAAAGTGGAGGCAGATGTAGCCCATAGGCAAATGGCAGTTTATAAAGGGGAAAGGGAAAACCTTTGTGTTAGGATGAGTAGGTTTGTTTTGATTGGGCATGTTAATTAGATGAGGCAAAGGGGACTTTTGATAGCCAGACTTCAATACTAGACCTTGATGATCAGCTTCATGATGAGGAAGTGGCCAAGTAAGAGAATAGGACTTGGTGGCTAGCTTTAGGGCTGTAATCTATGGTTTTAGCAAGGGAGAAGGGAGGAGGAGGGGCAAGGCCGGCCAGCACCATGTTTGCCATGCTCCAGCCTGCCAGAGCCCCTTCAAAGGGTATTTCAATAGACAGAGAGAATGAAAGACCTAAATTTAAATACTTTAGACTAAAGAAAAACAAAGCAAAGCAATAATTTTTTAAAATTTATTTTAATTTATTTTGCAATACAATTCAGTTCTACATATCAGCCACGGATTCCCTTGTTCTCCCCCCTCCCGTCCCTCTCACCTTCCCCCCAACGCCCCCCCCCCCCCCATTCCCATCTCCTCCAGGGCAAAGCCTTCCCCACAGACTGAGGTCAACCTGGTAGACTCAGTCCAGGTAGGTCTAGTCCCCTCCTCCCAGGCCGAGCCAAACAATCCTGCATAGGCCCCAGGTTTCAAACAGCCAACTCATGCAATGAGCACAAGATCTGGTCCCACTGCCTGGATGCCTCCCAAACAGATCAAGTCAATCAACTGTCTCACCCATTCAGAGGGCCTGATCCAGTGGGGACCCCTCAGCCATTGGTTCATAGTTCATGTGTTTCCATTCATTTGGCTATTTGTCCCTGTGCTTTATCCAACCTTGGTCTCAACAATTCTCGATCATATAAACCCTCCTCATTCTCGATAATTGGACTCCCAGAGATCCACCCGGGGCCTAGTCATGGATCTCTGCATCCAGATCCCTCAGTAGTTGGATGAGGTTTCTAGCACAACAATTAGGGTGTTTGGCCATCCCATCACCAGAGTAGGTCAGTTCGGGCTGTATCTCGACCATTGCCAGCAGTCTGTTGTGTGGGTATCTTTGTGGATTTCTGTGGGCCTCTCTAGCACTTTGCTTCTTCCTATTCTCATGTGGTCTTCATTTACCATGGTCTCCTATTCCTGCAAAGCAATAATTTAAAAGGGGGTAGAGATGAGCTTAGCTTAGGCAGTACAACAACCCAGAAGACCAAGAGGCCACAGTTATAATCATGTTCAACCTGAGTAACGCCAGTGGGCAGTATTTCTGTGCAGGAAAAAGAAGGCAAACATATCACGACAAATGTACTGCACAGCCTTAGCCAGTAATCTTTCCGCCACACTGAACTTTGGTCTGACTCTCATTGTGAGGCAGTCCAGGTGTGGTCAGCGACCTTTGGAACAAGTATGAAGACACTCAGAATCACCAGGGCTGACAAAGATGGAAAACTGTTCCTTTTTTAGGGGATGCAGAAAGGAGTGTGAGCTGATTGGACTGGAGAAGAGAAGGGAGAATGTGGTTTCAGTCACTCTTGTTGTATGACTTCCCTCCCCCAACGCGAACAGATGTCTATTCACCCCAAATAGCAAAGTGACAACGGAGCAAAGACATGGCTCCTCCCAAGTCTAGCTTAGTGAATGACTGAGTTCCCTGCGGTTACTTACAGGAGCATTGAGCAATCTCAGGGAGATGCACCATGGACAAGCCCACTCAACTTGTATCATGGGAACTCCTTTACAACTTGTAAGCACCTTGTGTGATTAGAGTCTCCTTTCCCTGGCAATTGTTTACTGCTTTTACCGGCGAGGGGACACGTGAGTGTTCTAGGTTTCCAGACTTTCCTGGAGCCTTGAAAGTTTTGCTTACTTCTTGGGTCTCATGAATCTGCCTTCTTCTTGTAGAAGGAAATGTTTCAATTCAGAGGAAATTGCTACACAACACATCCCCAAGGTTAGGATCTGCTTTCAGGCCAAAGGGTACAGCTACACACCTCCTTTGCTGAAAGTGAAAGAAGCTGAAACAGACAGCTTCAGTGAAAGCTGTGGAGATTTGACTGGGCATTGGAAACACTATCCCGGGTTCAATCGCTAGCATCATCTATTGAGAGATGGTGAGATGCTTTGATCTCTGCTGATAATTAAGTAGAGCAGAGGCAACTACTGTCTCTGATTACCCTCAAAATTAGCTGAGAAGCTGGACTTGTGACTGTCCTGACACTGACCTCCTCATCCTCATCCCCACCACCTTTGGAGTACTTTCTTTAATCAGAAGAGGGAGATTTCACAGAACACTGGGGTTCTTTGGGGGGTAGTAGTAGCAGAAACTTCAAAACCACTGAAAGTATCAAAGTCTTTTTTCTTCCTGAGCTTTGCTTCCCAGGCTAGTCACCCTCATTTTTGTTTATTGCCTTGATCTGTTTGCGTTATCTGACATGTAGGCAACTCCCATTTAGACTTCCTTAGAGCAAGAGGTTAAAATGATGGACCATCTCTTTTCACTCTGGTCCCAGATTCACAGGAGAGACTCCATGATGTCTGAATTGGGTCAAATGTTGACTCCATCTAGTTAACCGTTCCATGGAGTGGGGTTGGAAGGACTTGGGTTGAGGATTGTCAGAGGATCTACAAACCAAGGTGGCTATGTGAGTTGGGTGGTATTCCTAAAAAGTTTGTACATTGGAGCCCTTACATTCACTGGCTCAGAATATGACTCTATTTGGAGATGGCATTTGAAGAAATAAGTTAAAATGAGGTGTCAGGATGGGCTCGAATTCAACTGGACTAGTGCCTTCCTTCCTTCCTTCCTTTCTTCCTTCTTTCTTTCCTTCCTTCTTTCCTTCTTTTCTTCCTTCCTTCCTTCTTTCCTTCCTCCCTCCCTCCCTTCCTCCCCCTCCCTCTCCCCCCCTTCCTTCCTTCCTTCCTTTCTTCCTTCCTTCCTTCCTTCCTTCCTTCCTTCCTTCCTTCCTTCTTTCTTTCTTTCTTTCTTTCTTTCTTTCTTTCTTTCTTTCTTTCTTTCTTTCTTTCTTTCTTTCTTTCCTTCTTATAGGTCTAAGCCGAGAACCCAGCGCTTCCTGTGTACCTGGTGGAACTTTCTCATTGACTACACCTCTAGGCCATGAGTGGACTAGTGTCCTTCTAAGAAGAAGACATTAGAACACAAAGAAAGTAAGGATTCATGACACTGAAAAAGTCCTTATATAGATAAAGCAAGGAAGAGACTTTCTGTAGGCCAGGTAGAAACCTCAGAAGAAACCAACCTTTCCAAATTGTGTATTGTGGAAAAATACTCTGGTTTAAGGCATATGGTCTATGGTGTTTGCTTATTGTAGACTAAGATATGAATAAGGACTGTCAGGGCAGCACTGAGAATAATAGGATTTATGGTGAACTGACCAGATACACAAAGGAAGTACTATCACCACCACCACCACCACCACCGCCATCATCATCATCATCATCTACAGCAAAAATAGGTGATAATTGTACAGACTTAGGTAGCTCTTGTCTCCCCTTTTGGAGTTTGTCACTAGATGTGAATGTTGTGATTTGTGCTCCAGCCACTCAACAGTATTTCTAAATCACTGTTATATTCTTGGTTAGAGTAGAAACTTCAGGCAAGAGGAAGGCACAGTGATTTGCAGTTTGGTTCTGGCTGTTGTGGTAGAAGAACCTACCAGAACCGTGACAGTTTCTTCCCTTTCCACTCCCCACTGGTCATCAGCACTGTGAATCTCTTCCTTGTTCTGTTAGCAGCCCCTGTAGCTAGCATTGGCGGAGCTGTGTTCCAGGTTCACAACCTCCTCTGTGCCATGAATGCCAGTGAAGATGGTGTTTCTGTTAGCTTTGCAGTGCCTGGAGAGCTAGAAACCTACTGGGTCCCCTTTGCCCAGAAATGAACACATTGCTTCCTCCGTTTTCTACTTGACTTGGGCCAGGGCAGCCTAAGCTGGGATTTCAGGGCAGCGGAAGACCAGCTGTTAGCATTAATGAATCTCACCGTCTAATTCCACTGCCAACACAGGATCGTGTCCATTGCTAAAAACCTTCCTAAAGGCCTGGAAACAAGGCTAGATATTCCAACTGTTGTTTACAGAGACTGGGAATGTCTTTGATGTGTTGTAAGCAAGCCTTTCAATTCAACACTATTTTTAATATACCAGAACCAAAGAAAGCTCTCCTTCTCTCTGATTTTATTTGGACAAATAATTCTAATATCCTGAAATGGCTGATGACTTTTTAACTAGGCTGAGCATCTCTTATCTGAAATACCTGGGATCAGAAATATATTTAGACTTTGGATTTGGTGTGGGAGTGAATGTTACAATATTTGAATGTATATAATGAACTATTTCAGGAATGAGACACAAGCCTAAATGCAAAATTCACTTATGTTTCATATACATGTGCTACCATAGCCTGGAGAAAATTTCATACTATATTTTAAATAATTTTTGTATGAAATAAATTTTCATATTAAGGAATTTTCTACTTGTGCTGTTATGTAAGCTTTCTAAAATTTTGTAAATTTTAACGTTTTGGATTTCAGATTGTTAGGAGAGGAATCTTCAATCTCTGTTTTCAGGTAAAACCTTGGATCATCTTTCTTCCTCTCCTGCTCTCTCTCTCTCTCTCTCTCTCTCTCTCTCTCTCTCTCTCTCTCTCTCCTCTCTCTCTCTCTCTCTCTCTCTCTCTCTCTCTCTCTCTCTCTCTCTGTATCTCTGTGTGTCTCTGTCTCTGCTTCTGTCTCTATCTCTCGCGGTGTGTGCGCGTGCGTGCGTGCGCACACTGGATACTGAATCCAGAGCCTTATCTATTCTAGATAACTGTACCACTGAGCTATACCTTCAGATCACATTATTTCATTTAATAGTCTAATATATACTTTTTAAATGAAGCAACTAAGACTTCAAGTTTACATTAACCACAAATTTTACAGTTTGTGAATAGTAAGAGCTGACCCCATTTCTAATCCAAAGCCCACCAGTTTAGATTGCCATCTTGAGGCCCTCAATATACCAATGCTGAATTGACTGGATTAAATAGCCTTTCTATTATAGAGCCCTAACCCATGCTGAGGCTATTCATGCAATAGACCCTGTCATAAATGCTGCTGCTACTGCAGCTGCAACCAACTTCTATCCCTAATTCCCAGCCAAGAAGGTTGCTGAACAGAGCTTTGGGGAGATTCAAAGCCCACACGTGTCATTAAGGATTAAGGTATATAACTAATCTTGGCCCAGGCATGCTATAGCTTAGAAAGGTGATGTGTTGGATGCATTTGCCATGCTAAGGAGAGAACAGCCGAATGTTAACCAGAACATAAATCATGCTGACAGATGGTCTGCCTGGCTTGGTCTCTTAAGCAGCCTCTTCCTCTCTTTCCAGCACATTGTTGTGTATCTATTAGTGTAAAGAGGATAACATAAGATATGATGGGCTTAGGTGGGAACCAGGGCAACCTTTTAATATCTAGAAGGGAAGGTTAGGTTCCACAATTATAATTGCCTTTGGTCTGCTAGCCCAGAAAAACAACTCCTTTCCTTCTATCACAGGTGCCCACCCCATCAGTACCCTTAAAATATATGCTCACATTCTGCCTGGCAACCGGGATAGCTCACAATCACAGCTTCACACACAGCACTGGAAATGGCTACCGCCAACTAGTCCGATAAGCGTTCCCTCTGAGGGGAGCTGCTGTCCCCTAACTTTATTTTTGTTGGCTCAGTGGGCTGATTCTAATTTGGACTAAGCAAAATTTAGCTTGTCTGAGGCTGGTGGGCAGGTGTTGATTTTTGTAACTGGGCTTTTTGAATTCTTGGGATATCTAGATTTTTCAGGCTACCATCACCTTAACAGGAAACTATTTCGTTTTGTAGCAATGTGGCATCTTGGCAAATTTCTTCATGTAATGGTTTGATTGACAGTGCCCTGACTAGGGTGTGTGCGTTTGTGTAAGTTAATCTCACACAAAGATAGAAAAAGCCAAGCTTACTCACACACCATGGGGGTGAGGAAGAACAGGACAAAGAAACTTATGATAAAGAAGTTAAACAGGGTGAGTATAAGAGGAGAGAATATGACAGTTCTTTCCTTCCTTCTTCATGAGCACCCACTCAATGTTGAACTGTCATCAGACATCTTACTGAATTATTTCTTAGACATAGAATTTAAGGTTAGCTTCACAGCTGCTTCATGGACTAAAAGACAGAGCCAAAGTCACACTGACTGTAAACGGGGCTGGGAACTAATGTAGTCTAATCATATCCCAATACCTACCTCTGTCTTCTATGATGAACTGTCAACATTTTTGCAACACATTTCGCTTTGCCTTTTTGGAAAAACAAACTAATTAGTAGTGAGAGAAGGTGAAATGCTAGAAGCAATCAATACTTACTCCTTTACTGCTGTGTTTAATGGACAGTTCTATGCCAAAGCGCCCAAAGCACTTTATGTATTCTTAGAATACCTGAACTACAAATTCTTAATTGATACATTCTACAGCTCTGAGAAGGAAGTTATCTACCCTGGAGGCCCAGGGCACTCCTATTTTCTCCATGTCAGAAAGCGAGGGGGCGGGGGGCGAAGCTCAAGGTCAAGCCAATTGCTTCTAAAACCCAAGAGGTGTAATGTGGTGACACACTTCTGGCATGTTTTGAATGAAGTCTTTATGGGTTGTTAATATTTTAGTCTTCCAAGCCTGGCAAGATTGGGAAGTGGGCCAAGACAATTTGTAATCATGATGACAAGAGTCCTGAGACTAGACAAAATTCTGTTATTGTTTTGGACTAAAATATTAGTCCGCAATCCCCTGAAGGTCTGAGTACAGATGGAAGAATAGACCTCAGGGGCATAACCATAATTATGCCTTGGTTTAACCAATCTGCAATACAATAGCCTCTTTATAAAAACACATATGCCAGATTTGTGTTCAAGAGACTCCCTCAAAAGTGTCCTGAAAGAGATGAGGCATTTGGGGGGATGACTATCAAGAGGTGGGGAGATACTCCTGTTTGGAAGAATTTATATCTCTGTGGCTTAACAGAAGAATGTAGAAGCAGAAGAAGGGTGGGAGGAGGAACATTTGTATACAGGACAGTTTATTTTAGGGCTTTCATGATGTCATTGTGTATGTTTAAAGTCTAATTTATGAAATGGTTCATATTTTATGATTTTTTTTCATTTTTTAATCTAACTATGATTTGTTTAAAGTGGAAGGAATACTTTTTAAAAATCACCCATCCTAACACTTAAAATTAGATATTAAAGTTTGGCTCATGACTGGCTTATCAGTACACAGAGGAATTCCTCTTGGTTACAGGCAAACTCATTGAGGTCGCTGTAGATTTCTCTCCTTTCCCAAGTAACTGTGGGAGACCCAGTTAGTGGTGAAGAATTAAAACTGCACAACTGCAGAAGGCTGACAGCACTTGGGGTTGTGTTCCTTCCTTCCCGGTGGTGCTCCTGTTCTTTCATAGTTTTCACTGCCATCGGACAGCTCCAGCAAGTTGAAAATCCATCTTCCCTCATGCCAGTGCATGCTCCTCCTCACATCACTGCTATAGGCTGGTCTTTTTAGAGAGTACTATGGGAAATATTTCCCAATGTCATTGAGGGTGGCCAACTACTGAAGCCAGTGGTGGCAATTCTGTGTCAGTCCCTGGTTAGGAATAGGCAAGGTTAGACCATTCTTGAGGGTTTGCAGAAGCTGTTGAAAAGCTAGTATCTCTGAGAGAGTTGCCACTTTTTAACGTGGAAACCATAATAGTATTTAGCATGCTTATTGTTAAAACGATGGGAGTTGTTGCTTGGCAAATGCCTGGCATCTACAAGACTCTTGGTAACAGGTCTGATGTCCTTTGAAATATGACCAACTTTGATATAATTCTACTTCTGAGAAGTGTGCTGAAAGCCTAATTTCAGATATATGCAGAGATGTGTAGGAAAAGATTTAAGTTTATCACAGTATCAGCTCTAATTGGAACCATAAATTATTGAAGAACACAGGAATGGTTAACAATGAAGTCACTACCACAAACAATGCTCTGACGCCACTAAAAATTACTTGATATAATTTTAATTTGTGAAGAGGAAAGCAGTTTGATATATGTACTGTAATAAAGAATAAGTTGCTATCCAAAGATAGTGTTAGTTACAAACTACAGACTTTAATGCAGGTGTATGGAGTCAGCTAGATATCCAGCCAAAGTTATTGAAAGGTATTTCATAAAAACATGGACTTGACAAACTACACAAGTTATATACATCTGGCTTTATATTCTAATCCAGAAGATATAGATATCAGAAAACTATCTCTAATTTTGTTGACAGAAAATTTAATGAAAATCTTGGAGAAAAGCATTTTGTTTTCTTGAGACAAGGTCTCTAACTCAGGCTGGTCTGGAACTTAGGTAACCTAGGCTGGCTTTGAGTTCACAGTCCTCCTGCTCTAGCTCCTTGAGTGTTAGGAATGTCTTTACAGACTCACCCAGAAGAATATTTGACTAATCTCATAGAGCCATTTCAAAGGAAGGAAGTGGACAACTAAGATTAACAGTCACACTCTCAACGCAACCTATTTCAGGCTAAAACAAGCCTAGTATTTCATTTGTTGGTAGTGCTGGAGATTGAATACAGGATTTTTGTGCAGCTAGGTGAGCATAGTACCATTGAGCTATGTTCCCATGGAGCTTACAAATCTTGAAATGTTAATTTCTGTTTCTTTTGTTTAATAAGCACTTGAAAAATTTCCCCATGAACATTTGTCATTTTGTATAACTTTTAAATCCCCTAAACAAGGGCATTATTAAGTCATTTGCTGCTGATCATTCAGTACCTATTTATAAATGTTTACTCGGTGCCAGCCACCTTGCTTGTTCCATCACAGAAACTGTCTTTTGAAATTTAGAGTATAACATACCATCCCAAATCAAAGAAAAGGAAAATGGGAAATTGGTTTGGTTGTCTCTCTGGACAGGGATGAGAATTCTGTCTCTAACATTCCATGCCACTCTGGCCTGTGAACAGCAGCTGAGCCAAAACTTTAGGACAGATCTTATTCCCGTCAGTCATATTCATCAGTCTTCCTCCTCAGTACCCACCACTCTGACTAAACACACATACTTGAAGTAAAAATCAAATTGACTTCTAATACAGCTTTAAGAAAAGTCTCCCTACTACTGTCTTCAGTCAGAGATTACTGTTGCTAAACCTTTCCCATAGGAAAATTTTGGAGCTACCCATAATAAGGAAGGAAGTCAGATTGTGCTAATTTTAACTGTCAACTTGATACAACTAGGAATCATCTGGGAGTAAAGTCTTAATGAATAATTATCTAGGTTAGGATGGTCTGTGGATGATTGTCTTGATTGTTAATTGAGGTAAGACCTCCATTGTGGGTGGCACCACTCCCTAGGTAGATGGTCTAAACAGTGAGAAATGGGATAGGTGACAGAAAGCAGCAAGACTCCATGTGCTCTTCCAGTTTGAATGTGAATGTGATGAGTTTAGCTCTTGCCTTGGCTTCCTCAACATAGGAGGCTGTAACCTGGAATTGTTAGCCAAAAAACCCTTTCTTCTGCTAGGTTGCTTTTGGGTCAGGGTATTTTAACACAGTAACAGAAATAAAATTAGGACACAGGCATATTGTATTTAAGTTAACTTATAATAATTTAATAATATAGGTAGTTTAGCTTTTAAGTTCACTCTGGTTGTTGCACTGATGTGGTCTAATAACTGATTACTATTTGTGGTCTCATACATAGAAGAAGAAACTATTGACTTTGTTCATGTTAGCAAGATTTTTGTTGTGTTTTGTTAGTAAGATTTCTTGTTGTATGTGGTCAGATATTTGGTATAACAATATTCTTGAGCAAAATAAATCTGGGGAGGAAAGATTGGTTTTTGATCAGTTTTTGATAATTCACTCCATCACTATTGGCAAGGCAGAGTAGCAAGCAACATGGCATTCAAGAAGCAGAACACGAGAGGGAACTTGCTGATGGGTTTCCTTTTTCTCTCTCTATTTCATCTGGGGCTCTGTCTATTAGATGGTGTGCTGTAGACCATGCCTTACTCTCTTAGCTAATCTACTCTGGAAATGTCTTTATAGACTCACTGAGACGAGTTTTTGACTAATCTCACAGGGAGGCATGTTCAGTGTAATCAAGTTGACAATCCAGATTAACCATTATACTCTTTTTGCAGAAGAAGGTGTCTATTGCAAACTATAATATAGGATAATGTATTGTTGGCAAAGTCCTTCAAGGATGTCCAAAACACTGAAAGAATTTCCCCTTTATCCCTTTTACTACTGTGCCTCACAGCTTTTGGAGTGTTTCTGAAGTGCAGTAGGAAGTACAATGCCAACAGTCTGCAAGGGGAATTGACAAGGAGAGAGACATTTGTTCCCTAAGAACTGTCAGGTGTCTCCTTCTTAAGCAGTTATTAAAGGAAGTTTTGAATAACTATGTTTGTACACATCAGCTCAGATGAGAAAGTGCTGGTTGGAAGGAATAAGTAGTACTGATGATACTAGATGGGGGAGAAGCATGAGAGGAGTTAAGGAAATACATGCCATGCCCTGCAGTGCAGTTACAGCCTCTGTTGGGCCATTTTTATGATATGGAGATAAGTTGATAACACATGGCTTTGAATTGTGGCTGGAGGTGAGCGGGAGTATTTTCTTGGGAGGGGTTGTTTTATGTGGTTGTAAATATATTGGAAATCGATGTAAGTTTAAAAAAAACATAAATACCAAATACACTAACATAAAAAGGCACACTAACATTAAAAGGTAATATTCTGTAGCATCTCTGCTGCTAGACGTAACCAGCCATTCACACAAAATTTCAATTTTTGCTGGCATAAATCTGCCAAATACAGCCTGTTTGTGGCATCTAAGCTGTAGTTGAGCAATTTTATGGTGATGGTCCTAGGGCTTCAATTATCACCTATAACCAGACATTAAATCTACCTTAAGTTTTAATTATCATAGAGTAGAACAAAAATTTTAAAGGGAAGTGAGAGGTGATAATTTATTGAAGTTATAATAGGGACCACTGATTCTTCTTTATGGATACTTTCACTGTAACTTAATGACTTCCACAATGTAGTTACATTTTATAAAAAGATCCTACTCCTCACTTTGGAAACCAGGGGATGATGTTCACCTTCTGTGTAATTATGGCCTCCTTGTAGTGATGAGATGGAAGCTTATGTGTTGAAATTGACCTACATGGGTAGGCAATACAGAATGCTCAGTCTCCCAAATTAGTTGTGATCTCAGTAGCCACCACAGTATAAGTATCAGAATCAATAAGAGAAATAACAGTAATAGCTATATGTATTGAGCTCATATCATGCCTGGAACTGTCTCAATGGAAATCTAAGGATTAGTACTATGCGTGTGTTATCTTATTTTATTATCATCCATTGAGGTAGTGTCATTATTATTTCTGCTTTTCCTAGATAAGAAACTGATATTTGAACAGGTTATTTTAATTTAGGACCACAAAGTGGATTTGACTTCAAAAATCTCATGATAGACTTTAGGCCTTCCATTCTAAGAACCACATGAAAGAATGAAATTATCTGAAAAATTTCTCTCATTTTCATTTCACTTGGAGCAAAGAAGATTTATTAATTGTCAGATCTGTTAACCAGTGTTGGGCACTAGTAGAGCTATTAGTCAGACTCAAGGTATTTGTATGGGATGGAAGTGCTCGATTCTTTATTCAGTTTATATTTTGTGAGCCAGGGACATGGATTCTTTGGAATACCAGGGGATGTTGAAGTGCAGTGACTTGAGATAAAGCATCACTGTCTTGGGAGTAATGAAAGCTCCAGCAAGGGCCATTTCTCATACAATGAGGTTTTAGGTTGTCTCACCTGCTGTCCTTGTTGTAAGTCTACATGCTTGGTAAAGAACCTTATGGCATGTGCTGTATTCTCTCTCGGGGAAGACTGGTCAGGCAACCCAGTGACAGAAGTCTCTGAAAGCCTGGGACCCAAATTTAGAGCATGGCCTGCACCTGTGTGTGTACGTGTTGCCAAGCTGACATTATGTAAATTTTATGAAAAAGTGTGTGTGGGGGGATACATGAAGGCTAAATGAGAAAAGAACCTGCCTCTTTTCCTCTCTTGGTTATTAATTCATTAATTAATTGATTTTCCTCTTTTGGTTATTAATTAATTAATACTGTCTTTTCCCTCTCTTGGTTACTCAATCACCCTTCTACATTCATTGGTACTGCATTTGCAATTTCAATCAACAATAGCCTAAAAACTTTTGTAAAATGTATCTTTCCTAAACATGCTCAAACATCTTTCTTGCCATTGTTCTTTAACTAAAACAGGATAGCAACTATTTATAAATGGCAGTTAAATTTATAATGCGTTAGGTATTACAAGTGACATAGAGATGATTCAGAGTGTACAGAAAGCTGTGCCCAGGCTATGTGCAAATGCTATTCTATCTTATAAAGGATTTGAGCTTCTATGGATTTTTTTTGTCTCAGTGGAGAATGTTGAAGCTGGAACCAATAAATTATTGATACTGTGAGGTGTGCTTTACTTAAAAAGAGAAACCTAAAAAAGTAGAAACCTTATCATTTTATTTGAAAAGATAGGCATTTTATTATGTTAGTTGATGAACCATTTTTTCTAATTTTTTATTATTAGTGTGTGTGTATGTGCATGCACATGTATGCATATACATACATAATGTGTTTATGGAGCATGCATGCCACAGCCTGTGAGTAGTGGTCAGAGGACAACTTTGTGGAGTAGGTTCTCTCCTTCCACCTTTATGTGGGTTCTGAGGATCAAACTCAGGTTACCAGGTTTGTGTGACAAGCACCTTTACCTCCTGAGCAAGCCATCTTGTTGTCCTCATGAACCCTTCTTAATATACCTGTACAAGCACATGCACAGAGTGAGAACATAAAATGCAGTTAAATCTTAAGTATTTCATGCCAGAGCCCTGGTGGATTAATCACATCACAGCATTGTCTATGCTCATGCCTTAGTCTCATCTTCTTACCTCTGACCACTGCTTGCTCATTCCGTTGAGGCCTATAAAAACATGAAATTTGTTCAAGTATTGATTTTCAATAGACAACATGGTAGCCTTGAGGGTCATTAAAATTCAATTCTTGGTGTTTATTAATCATTGTCCTGTGTTTTGGATTGTCCTCCTGGGTTTCTAATGGACCACTATAGTTTTAAGGCACTAGCATATCCACAGTATGAAAGGACATCATGGGAAGTTCATGGCAGTCTCTAACACCAGGTTATGTGATAAACAGTGAAGTTTTAAATACTGCTAAAACATCTTTTCCTCGACCTTTCTTTGGGGAAACCCCACAGCTGATAACCATAGCTGAGTGGACCTAATGTGTATAAAACACAAACCTACTCTATTTCTCTACTCCTTCTGTCTTAGAGGCTATTTCCTTAGTTACTCTGAATATTTTTATTTATTTGGGCTGAGGAGTCCTTTATTTTCCCCATTTGTTTCTAAAATATGAACATCACAGTTTCTGCAAAGCATAAATGATATACTACTGATTATAGGACTTTAAGCAGTAGAGAGATACAGATGGCAGAAAATATAATATATTATATAATATATACAAATGTAATATTAGTAATGAGGATCAAAATAACATTTGTTTAATGTGTCCCAGTTAGTTTTGATTGTCCACATGACAGAGCAATGTCATCGGCAAGGAAAGCCTACAGTAAGGAATTTCCCAGATCAGATTGGCCTATGGGAGATTGTCTTGATTATTAATTGATGCAGGACGGCACAGGCCATTGTGTGTGATAGCATCCCTAGACAGGGAGGCTTTGGTATGTATAAGAAAGCCAGCTAAGCATAAGCTTGAGGGCAAGCTGGAAATCAGTGTTCCTCCATGGTTTCTGGTTCAAGTTCCTACTTGAGTTTCCACTCTGACTTAGCATGATGATGGATCATAACCTTTAAGTCAAAATAAATCCTTTCTTCCCCTGAGTTGCTTTGTTCAGAAAGTTTTCTCATGGCAGCAGAGCTAAAACTAGTACATAAAGGTAACTGGAAGCTAAACTTTTCATGTATATTAGCATATAAGAATATATACACACACACAAAGATATATACACATATATTCAAACATATACACATGAGCACACACACATAGATACAGATACATACAGGCACACACACATATATGTACATATACACATATATACATATACACATGGACTACATATAGATACACATATATGCAAACACACATATACACATAGCACATAGACATACACACATACACATAGATATACACATACACACATAGTAATAGATACTCACATACACAGTATACTTACATGTACACACAGACATGTACACATACACACAGGCATACACTCACACTCATACACACATCACATACACACACACATTTTTTTATAGTATTTCCATGATATAAGTACAATTTAAGGCTAGTGCATGAGAGTCCTGAGCCATGAAAGGCAAGATGACTGTGCAGTGTACTAGAAATAGTAGATAGGAAGATAGACTCCATTTACTTATTTAAAATTGCAAAGCCTGTTCTGTAAGTACCGTATTTAATCAAATCAGGACTGATCATTGTGTACTTTTACCACTGAAGGGGCTAAAGAAGAAACAAAAGGAAAGGTGAGTTATAAACTTTAAAATGTTTTATTTTAACTATAAATATACATCCAGCCCAGTGTGGTGGCATATATTTGTAGTCCCAGCACTTGGGATGCTGAGACAGGAGAATTGTCATGAGTTCCCTTACATAGAAACACCCTGTCTCAAGAACATCCTAAAAAAAAGTGTGCATTCATGCAGGAATTCCTTAGTCATTAGGGAATAGTAGGCCCACCCACACAAAATATAGATTCAGTTGTATTGTTATGGAAGGACGATTGTAAAAGCAGCATTTTCCTTTGTAGTTTATGGTTTTCTTGTTGGTATAATTTCAAAAGAAAATTATGACAGATACAAAACTGGCTAACCAGTATGGGACAAAAAGCCTTAATCCTGGGAAGGTAAAGGCAGAATTGCCTGGGGCTTCCTAACCCTGGGCCTGTGTATTATTGTACAGAGTGGATTTGAGGGTGATTGGTGAGGTCAGTTTCAAAGAAGAACTTCTATAGAGCAGTTATCAAGGGTGCTTGGAGTCACCTTGCAGAATTCACTCACCTTAGGGACCTAAGGCCTGCTCCATCCTGTATCTAAGAACACATGCTGATCGAAGTCAGTTCCCTGATTCTCGGCAAAACCTTCACATTTTGCATCATTTGTATATAAGTTCATCTATCTTTCTAGTTTCAGTCTTTAAAACATGAATAGGGTGTTAGGTGTACACGGCAATGAGAGAGCATGTACTGACCATGACTAGATTTTGGGTTCAATCCTTAGTATTTGCTGTCCTCCCCCACAAATAGATTAGATAGATAGCTAGATGAATGAATGGATGGATGGATGGATGGATGGATGGATGGATAGATGGATAGATAGATATATAGATAAATACATAGATGAATGGGTGAATAGAGAGGCAGATAGACAGACAGACAAACACACAAATGAAACAAAGCACATCTTCAAAGCTGAACTAAAAGTCATGCAGTGAATTCTCCTGAAGAAAAACTCCTGAAGCTGCTTCATTGAGACTGGGCTGATGGGCTGATGGGGTGACGGACTGATGGTCTGATGGACTGGACTGAGAAGGTGAAACAACTGACTAAGACCTACTTTTGAGAGGAAGTGCTAGTTTAGTTTTCATGGTGTTGTGTAGTAGGACAGGCCCATAGGGTGGAGGAAATTGGCTCAAACCAGTTGCCAAGATATGCACCTAATGTACTTCCTTATAAGCCAAGCTGGAGTTTGACTGTTTGCCTTCAACTGACTCCAGGTGTCTGTGTCATTGATGCTATGCCTTCTCACCCCTCCCCTGAGGGAGCCGTTAGAATCCAGCAACAGTATCAGTGTTTCTCAGCGTGCACACAAGGACCATGTGTTATCAGAAACTACCTCAGCTACTCATAGCACAGGTTTGGGAGCTCTATAAGCTTTAGGAATAATGATTCCAAGAATCATAAAGCTAGTATGAACACAGCAAACTTTGAGATAGCCATGACATGTCTAAGGCCTTGTATAATCTAATTCTACTCACTGTTTATCCAAATAAGCATACAGAATGCTTTGGACCTGCTGTATTGATTCTGACTTTGCCCTTAGTCCTTCTTCTTGGAATGTGCACCCTCACTTTTTCCTGTTCTAGGCTGCTGGAAAATCCCTCTAATCTCTGCTTATGCCTGCTTCTCTTTGATTTCTTTGGTTCCCCCTATCCCCTATCTATCAAACTTCTGAGCATGCACCACTCAGAATTGTAATTACATTTTCACCTGTGTGCATCTCAGGACAAAAGAGAAGGTTTTATTCATCTGTATTTCTCTAGCCTCATTCCCATGCTTGGCAAATACCACTCAATAAATATTTGCTGAAAGAGCGAACAAATATCCTGGGAAACACAATTTCCAGTTGGTCTCCCACCATACTCAGGCTGGAAGCATGAATGCATTAGCTGCAATCATTTTCCTGGGTGTGGAATGCCTTCTTTCAGCCCCAGGTAGAGGAGATGGAGAAGAGGTTTCCTTCACTCACCACCCTTGCAAATCTTTTACGAGACTTGAAAGTGGGATCAAAGGCAGAGCCCTGAGTTGCCAGCTCTAGCCTTTGTTACTACTTTCCCTTTACAGACAAGAATGAAGGAGGATTTTCTGTATGTCTAACCACAAACTTTGATCTCACTTGGTGAATGGTACCTTGTCCATTGTCCATTGCTCGGGACTTATATAACACAATAAGGAGACATTTGTGTGGCAACCAAGTGATGCTGAGAAAATGTATGGGCTTATTTTATTAGATGTAATATATTCTCAGCAGATACTGGTCTGTGTGCATAATGTAATTCTTGGAGTACCATAGCAGATACTCTGTTACAGTAAGGTTATTGCATTATTCTGCCATGTTTAGACTTATTAAAGGGAAGCCTGAGCTTTCCTATTCGATTTGTGAGTCTCACTCACATTCAGCACATTTACCCAGGGTCACCTTTCTTCAAGCCACGCATCTCATTGGCTCTGCATGGCAGCCTGACCCAAAATGCTTCCTAGAAAGTGCCTGAGCTTGCCCTTTGTGAGTACAGAGACTGCTTGGAAAAGAAAGAACACAAATCTTTTGAGAACACAGCATCTGACTTTATAGCCCCTGTTGGCAGGTTTCCCAAAGAAAGCAGAAAGGCAACCACACTGGTGATGATGCTAAGTGATTCAAAGATTCATGTTTACATTTTGGCCTGAATACTTATTAGGAAAAATTAAAAATGGCATACAAGACAGGATTTCACTGATTTGATATTCAAGGAGAAGTTAAAGCACCTACTCCAGTTTAAATGTGAGATAACTCATCTTCCACCTCTGGAGGGTCATTCAAGGGCAACAGAAATAGCCTATATCAGTGATTCTCAACCTGTGGGTAGCAACTCCTTTGGGGGCTGCCTATCAGATATTCTGCATATCTGATATTTACATTGCAATTCATAACAGTAAGAAAATTACAGTATGAAGTAAGAATGAAATAATTTTATGCTTGGGGGTCACCACAACATGGGAATTGTGTTACAGTTTGCAGCATTAGGAAGGTTGAGAACCAGTGGCCTATATGTTCTGTCAGTCTCTTGGACAACCCTCAGCAACAACCCAAAAAAGTACTTCTCATGTCTGGTGTTGGTGGTTTTTGTTAGGTGGACTCTTATGAGAGCATTGTCAGCCAAGGTGGAAAATTTTGGCGCACTCCTTTAATCCCAGCACTTGGGAGGCAGAGCCAGGCGGATCTCTGTGAGTTCGAGGCCAGCCTGGGCTACCAAGTGAGTTCCAGGAAAAGGCACAAAGCTACACATAGAAACCCTGTCTCGAAAAACCAAAAAAAAAAAAAATTTTTCATTTAAACTATGTGTTTATACATCAACTTACATGTATTATAGGTACTTGTAGGTAGACAGTTAATACCATGAATCCTTATGACTTTTTCAGACATCTTTACTGTTAGTTTACCTTTTTCCCTCCTTCTGTATTTATCAGCATCCTCCCTCCCTACTTGAAGCCCCACCTCCATTTTTCTCATATCTCTGCTCGGATCACTGGCACCCAACCTCACTGTTGCCTTCCCATCCCTCCATCCCCAACAGGTTGTGTACTCATATCTGAAGACGTGGAGCTCGGAGCCTCACTGAAAGAGAACATTCAATATTTGTCTTTCTGGGTCTGAGTTATCTCATTCAATGTGACATCTTTTAGTTCTATCTAATTTTATTTTTCTTTACAGATGAACAGTATTCTATAGTGTTTATGTACCACATTTCATTATCTAGTCATCATTTGAAGGACATTTAGATTGTTTCCATTTTTTCTGGTTATTATGAATAGTTTAAGAGGAAAAAGTCCAGGAGGCCTCAACCCAACATGAAGAACTGCAGGCAACGAAGGAATGCTGAGAGCAGAGAAATCATCTTCCCCAAGGAAGAGTACCAATTGGTTATTCAATACCAAATGGTCAGCCCTGAAAACTAAAAACATGTATATGTGTGTGTGTGTGTGTGTGTGTGTGTGTGTGTGCGCACGCGCACATATATATTTTTTTCATGTATATGTATACATGTAATAATATATATACAAGTAATAGTATATAGATTGAACAGGTTATATTTATGTATTTAAATTAATGACAAAAAGAAGCCATAGAAGAAACTGAAATAGATCAAGGAGGGGGGATATGGGGAGATTTGCAGGGAGGAAATGGAAGTGGAAATGATATAATTATAATCTATTAAGATTAAAAACAATAATAAAAATGTGAGATAACTTGAAGGTAATTTTAGGAAAATAGTATTAAAGTTACATGGGCAAATGGCTATATTGACTAAGGTGATAGTCCAGGAGCAAATGTGTGGGAGACAGACTTAGAGTCCTTCTTGGTATGTGCTTAAGAGATATTTGCTGGGATGAATGAAGAACAGCTAGAAATAATAACAATAACTCCAATGTACCTTTGCCTGTTTTGCGTCCAGTTACTATTTGAGATTTATCATAATGTTTATTTTGATTCTGAGAATTTGTTTTCATCATATCAATAAAGGAACTGAGGCACAGAAAATAACATGTGCCCAGCCTCACAGCTAGTGGTGTTAGACCTACTGTCTGCTACCCAAGCCCATCCACTCAAGTGATTTCTGTGATTAGATACTGAAGGGTAGTGGGGTTGTGATTTCCATCTGCCTGGGTTCTCTATGGTATGATAATGCTTTGAGTTTATCTCAGACAGCTATTTTCTGATGAATATACTGCAAATATTGTTTACTAGATAAGTTCTGTTGGGGGGTTGCAAGGTTAAACAACAAGAATTTTGAGAAGTTTCCTGAATCTCTCTGAAGTCCATGGTCTCTTCTGTCATCTCATAGGGAACTCTTCTTCTGCTTCATTGGCACTGCTATAAAATGGGTAACAACTTTGGTTGAGATTTCCAGGTCCATTCATAGGTTGCCCCCCACACACACACAACAGTTCATCTCTAACAAGACTAACAGCAATGATGAGACTTCATTAGGAAACTGTGTTGTTTGACTCAAAATGGTTCTGCTGATTTATCATGACACGAATGTGCAAAGTGCTTTTGAGAAGTCTACCAGGGAGATGACATTTTCAAAGTTACTCTGTTATCTATCTTGGTGAGTTTACATACAAATCTGTGAATACACAAATGCATATTACTTATATTTCTCAATGTTATAAATTTACATTGACCAAAAGCTTCCTTCCTTCCTGTCTCCTTTATTGATATAGTGTATCTTTTCAGTGCCAGGCATAATGACCTATTTGCTAAGACAATAGGAATGGGCTAAATATTGATTAAGTTTCATAACCTGATAAATAAAACCTGGTAATGTCCCAGAAGCCTTTCCTTGGATCTTTGGGGAAATCTCAAAATACCAGTAGCTTCCAATCTCACAGCTGTAATCTTTTTAAATTTAACACCATCTGCATTCTCTATGAAGAGCCTTGTTCTGTAAAATCCAAGAGCTAGAGGGAAAAAACATTCAGAAGAATGCATTATTGAGTTTTCATAGCCTCAGTAAAGTTATATGCTATTTCTTACATTTGTTCTTCAGTGCAACTCATCTGCTACTAATGATAGAACAGGGGTGTGTGGTTTGGAGTGATTTCAGAGCTGAGTAATATTCATTAAGTACTGAAAAGGGTGGTTTTTCCTCTTCATTCATTCTTTCCAACACTAGCTTCAGTGAAGAGATAGGTCAGACCATAAGTAAGTGATGGGGATTATGCACATCTCAAACTTGCTTGTTTCCTTATTTGTGTGTGTATGTATTGATGTATGTGGACATGTGTGTGGGTACACATGGAAGCCAGAAGCGGGAGTCAAATCACTGGGATTCAGAGTAACAGCCATTTGTGGGTGCTCAGCTGGCTATGTCGGGTGCTGTGATCTGAACTCTGGTTATCATGGTTGTGTGGCAAACATCCTCAACCATTAAGCCATTTTTCCAGCCCCAGTTATTCACCTTTCATATATGGCACACATTAAAATCTTGAGAAAAATTTCTGTACTATGTCAGTGAAAACCAACAGTTTCATCATTGACAATTAAGATAGACGAGGTGTTCAAAAATCCTTTCTTGTAGAATTTCTCAAAATTCAATCATGGATCTTCTGTTTCAAAATCTCTGGGGTTGTTTTAGGAAAAAAAAAATTCCTGATTTTCAATGTACACTGTGGTATCTCCAAGGGACCGGAAAATACAAACTTAGAAGCTGGTCAGGGAATTGCTAGGAATGCTAGAGTTGGACGATAATGTTAATCTCCACAGAGTCCACAGATATGGGAACATGAGAGAAGAGACTTAGGATGGAAAGCTAGGCAGTAACGAAATCTACTGTGCTTTCGTTATTCGGTGCCGCCTTGGTGAGCTGAAGTTCTTTCCTTCATTTGACATGCATCTTTCTGCCTCAGCGATGTAGTTATGTACCTTAATTACTTCTTAGTTTGATTTGACGGCCTTATTCTATTAGATAAGATGTGTTAATTACTCTGACGGCATTTTGTGGCAATAATGGCTTGGTGTTACATTAATAATTTCAAGATCATGAATAATATGCAGCACCTCTGTGTCTGAGCCGTTATTAATTTGTTTCAGCAGTGCTGAAGTGTTTAAAATGCAGTTGCAAGCATGTCTTCTCAAAGGAAAAAGGATGATACATGTATTGAAAAGCCTTTCTTTTATTCTGCTCTTCACTCTCTCCATGCTATCACAATTAGCGGTATCTTGTACCCAATTAGTGAGGCAAAAATCCAATTTTATTTTATTTTTAAGAACGCAAGTAAATCAAAACAAAGTCTTCGCTGACAAATGAAGGTAGAGTACAGCAATATAAATTTTGTGAAGTTGTTCTTCTTAAAATGAAGCTCAGGGGATATAATTTTATAGCAGGATTCTTTTTAATGCCCCAAGTTTCTCAGAATGTCATGTTTCTCCTCCTAAAAGTATCTTTTGTTCCTCACCCGTATGATAACTGAACAACAGATACCTGCTCTGTCTGCCCGTCCAGTGTCCATTGCTGTAGGTGAGAAGTGCCTTTAGTGTTAATTGTTGATGGCCATTTCTGACTGACAAATCAGCACAGTCTACTATCTTGGGAACAGGAGCTGTCTTAAGGATGAGACCAAGTCCCTTGTTCAATTCTGCTTCCTGTCCATGAAGATATATATATATATATATATATATATATATATATATATATATATATATATATATATATTTGTTTTTCGAGACAGGTTTTCTCTATGTAGCTTTGGAGCCTTCCCTGGAACTCACTCTGTAGCCCAGGCTGGCCTCGAACTCACAGAGATCCACCTGGCTCTGCCCCCTTGAGTGCTGGGATTAAAGGTGTGCACCACCACCACCCAGCCCACAAAGCTATTTTTACAGCCATTACATATACTAAGATTTTCTTCAAAGTACTGTCGGTTTAGTGTTGCACAGGGATTAGAAGCATGGACTTGCAAATTAGGGAAGTGCTATTAGGAGTGTAGCTCAGCTATTTAGATGAGTGACTGTGTGAATCACTTCATTTCAAAGTGGCTCGCATGTGACATGCAGCTATCAGTAGCATTCACCTCATGGTAGCTGTGAAAATCTAATGAGGTAAACTATAAATACTGAACAGCAGAGTGTCTGGTCTCCCTTAAGTGCTTAATAATTGTCCATGGTAGTTGTAATGAAGGTGACAATAGCGATAGACATATATGGACCCTTCTGAATATGGCCATTTATAGATCTTTAGCCATATTCCCATTTTTGAAGGTGTATTTAAATAATATATTGGAAATTGCTAAGTTTGTACTGTTATGGAGTTCTGACGCAGTCTTTTAGGTTTCTTTTAGTTGGTTTTGGAATCTCAAGGGCTCCCTCTCTTTCTTGTTCCCAAGCCTTATCTGTGGATCACTTTCCTCCTCTATATTTTTTCTATTTGTTTCTTCCTCTCCCTCAGCCTTCAGTTGAAGTACAACTTAATTAGTCAATTCTTACCTCTTTTCTATGCAGTAAATATTTATTATTATTATTATTATTATTATTATTTCCTCTAGTCTCCACATTAAAGTCAACTATTTTAAAAACCACAGACACTGTTTCTATTCATTTAAATATTTATCTTTGTACTTTATGGGCACACAATTTTATATTAACTACTTAGTAACAAGAAAGATTAACAGATAGTACTTTATTATATATGAAATAAATAATTGAACTCAGTTAAACGTCATGGCCAGTTTAACAACACCAGCACAGTCCTCTGATAGACGGTGAATATGATGGCAAACTGTGAAGCTCATCACTCATGGACCGTCAGTGCTCAGAACTGTGGATCATGTAGTGAATGTCTTGGTATGTTGATAGAACAATGATCTGTTTTAAAGTTGCCACAATTGCAAACACAAAAAGACAAACACTACATCTTTTCACTCATATGCAGACATTTTTAAAACTTGGTTTTATAGAGGTAGAGATCAGAAATGGTGGGAGAGAGTATGGAGAAACCCAACTGACAAAACATAGTCACATGGGAAGATTACGTTCTGATGCTCTACACCATGATGGGATGACTATAATTGACAGTTATTTGTTATGTATCCAATGAAGAACTAGAAATCTTGATGCTCTGCATCTCAAAGGAACTACACCTGTGTGAGGAGAAATGCTGACTTATCCATGACATATTGAACATATGTATTGAATTGTTACACTTCCTCCATTGATATGTGCAATTATTATGCCGAAATTAAAAAAAAAACCTGAGAAATGTGGCAATGCTAGCTTTTTGCCCCTATGTGTGCACAATGAAAACCTAGTAATTTTATGTAATTTATAGCCCACAGTCTATAAAATCTAATGCTGGGTTAATTTTCATTATTATTATTTTAATTATATTATTAAACTCTAATTATTTCACATAGCAGATTATTAATAAGTAATCTTTAGTCATATGAAAAGTAATTTACTCATGAGCTGAATGATTAATTGGCAGTGTTGGAGCACTGTGCAGACTTTTCTGGGGTCCTGTTTTGAAAAGCATTGGTCTAGTGAGGTGTCAGTCAATGTAGTAAATCAAGTCTGACCCATAAGGTTGATTTTCATTTCCTGTAATCACTGCTAACTGAGACCCTTTCTTCTATATTTTCTCAGGCTCTGTCCTTGGAAAATTAGTTATTTGCTGATTTCTCACAGTATGATTACATCTTTGGATTCTTATCCTACATCATTTTGGTTTCTTCTTTTTTTAATGATACTTTGCCTCATGTTCTCTCTCTCCATCTCTTTCTTTCCAAGGTCTTATGTATACCAAGAGGGCTGACTTAGAAATATAGCCAAGAATAACCTTGAACTCATGATTTTCTTCCCTCCACATTCTGAGTGCTGGGTTCACAACTGTTCTTCCATGCCTGGCTGCCTAATTATTTTTAAAGGATAACTAAAAACTTATATCTAACTTTCCATGTCCCCCTAATGAGTACTGTGGGCAGAGTCTCAGCATGTGTTCATCTTGCCTATTTCTTTTTTAAAAGTTTATTTCAGAATTTCATATATGAATACTGTATTTATATCATTCTCCCTCCAATTCCTCCCATGTCCCTCCCACTCTTTCTCAAATTCACGACTTCTTATTCCTTAATTGCAATCGTTACATATATATGTGTAGAAGTTTATAAATACAATCTGCTGAGGTCATTTATTGTTGCTTTTATGTACTTAGGGCTGGCCTGTTGAGTTGAGGTAACCTACTGTCCTAGAGAAGACTAATTTTTGCTCTCCTAGTGACCATCAGTTGTGGGTAGTTCTAAAGGTGAAGCCCCTTGGAAATTTCCCCATTTACCCTTATATGTCAACCAGTACCATTTTTAGGTCCTATTTAGGCACCCTAATGGTTGAGATTTCCAATGTGCAGCTTCCCTGTCACAAATAAGAGACAACATCATGCAACAGTTGTCCCCACTTGGTCCTCTGGCTTCTAATACCCCTTTTGTCCCTGGTCCTCTTGTTCCTAACAGTCCTTCGTCTCTCTCTGCCATGATATTCCGAGTCTCAGATGCAGAGTTTGCACTGTAGATGTATCAGTTGGGTCCGGGAACCCCACAGTCACTTGTTCTCTGCATTCTGACCAGTTGTGGCTATTTCTTTACTCTTTAACTGCTTCTCTTTTCTCCTCAACTAAGCATGAATCAAATATGGAACAAGGATAATTCATCATATATTTAGTCCTCAGACTCGACAGAAAGCTTGAACTGACATGTACTATTTCCATACACCACAGAGCTCCAGGCCTTCCTTTAAATGACCCTCAGAAGCACAGCCCGTAGTAGATGTGCCTGGAGGTGTTGCCTCGGTGCTTCACAACTGTTTCCTCACACAGGGTGCTGTGTACGCAGCCTCACTGAGATAAAACCATTTTCATTTCTAGGTAAGAATGCTAGGTTAAGTGTTAGTTCATTTACTTCTCAGCATTAGTGACAAGCAGATTTAATGTGACTTATTTTTATAGCTGCTTCAAAGGTCAAGTACTTCATATTAGCTGAGATTCATGAATGGTTGCACAAAATAGGCCTGAAGAAAAACATTACCTCTTCTACCAAGTGCCTTGTTCCATCTCTTACATTTGCTATAGGTGTCAGTTCCACCCCAAGCTCCACCCAAAGGTCTTCAATGTTTTATCTTTCTCTCCCACTTTTTTTACCCAAAGATCCTTAATGTCTTATTTGCATCTCCCATTTTTTTCTTCTGCACTTTGCTGTCCTTCCCCTCTCCTTCCGGGATTCTATACTCACCTATACCCAATTGTATCCACTGTGTTCCCCCTTCCATGGGCATTTGAACAAGCTCTTCCCTTCACAGCAAATCACTTTCCTTTCTATTGGAGCTATTTATTGCTTAATCTCCAATTTTCAGGTTGGGCCTGACAGCCTTAGCTTTGGAGAAACACTCTACCCACCAGCTTCCAAAACTCCAAGTACTGTTCCCTGTCAAAGTCTTATCACATTGCCTCATACCTGCTCATTGACCAGCCCAGTACCCATCTCCATTCAACTCTACAAACCATAACTAAGGAGTACTGCTCTGTTCATTGTTTGGTACCCAATGTCTAGAAAAATGATTGGTATACAGTAGGCATTCAATGACTATTTAGTCAACTAACAAAATATTTCATGTAGAAATTCTACCATGTGTGAATGTTTTCATGTATATTTAATTTCATTTTAAGAGCGTAGCTAATTACAAGAGGACTAATAATTAATAACAAGACCCTCAATCAAAGTTGTTTCTTATGCAAGTATTTTATATGATGAAAAGGTCTTGCTCTTGCTTCTTCACTGAATGGAGGTCACCCATGAAGGTGGAGTGTATTATAAAATGTTTTGCAATTGTTAAAAGATGACATTTAAATGGCACAGATCCATGACTATTTTCCCCATCAGTTACCAGTGCACCGACTTCTTTTCAGACACACCCTCTCCAAGATGGGCATTTAAGTCACTGACAATAAACCCATAAAGTAAATTGACTTTAAGAGAGTAATAGTAAATATAGAATACCAGTGTGATCACAGATGATAAATGCCATAAAGTAGCAGGAGAAAATAGAAAATAATTATCTTGCTAGTGGAACAAACACATCTAACTATAGTTAAGCTTAAATATTTATTGCCTTTTCCATCAAGTATACCAGTTTATGGTGTGTTGAAATATTTTCCCATCTACTCGATATATGTAACTCAAAGCACTAAAACCAAATGAAAACACTTGTCACAGATAAAATTGGACCTTGTAACTAACCCTGCTTTCAATGTTAATGTCTCCCACTATGTTTTTGACTGAAGATAATTGTAAGTAGGTTTGTGTGAGCTCTTCTGAAACCAATATTCACCATCTCATTACCAGTTTATATTTATCAAAAGAGGGAAGAAATGAAAAAAATCTAGTGTATGTGTATATATGGCATATGTGTGCTGTATGCACATGTGTGAGTGGATGTGAGTTCCCGTGCATGCAGACAGAAGCCAGGGGACATAGGTTTACCTGCTCTACTAGTTTCTATCTATTTTCTTGAGGCAACTGACTCTGGAGATAGGCTGGTACTGTGGATATTGTTCTGTATAAATAAAACACTGATTGGCTAGTGGCCAGGCAGGAAGTATAGGCAGGACAAGGAGAGAGGAGAATTCTGGGATGTGGAAGGCTGAGTGGGAGACACTGCCAGCCGCCGCCATGACAAACAGCATGTGAAGACGTGGGTAAGCCACGAGCCACGTGGCAAGGTATAGATTTATAGAAATGGATTAATTTAAGATATAAGAACAGTTAGCAAGAAGCCTGCCACGGCCATACAGTTTGTAAGCAATATACGTCTCTCTGTTTACTTGGTTGGGTCTGAGCGGCTGTAGGACTGGCGGGTGACAGAGATTTGTCCTGACTGTGGGCCGGGCAGGAAAACTCTAGATACAGGCTGGAGTGGTTCTTCAATCTCCATCCTCGCTGCACATAGTGGGTTCACAGGGTCATGCTCCCACACCCAGCTTTTTACATGGGTTCTGGGGATGAAAACTAAGGTCTTCATGTTTTCTCAGTGTTCTTACTAATTGAGCTATTTCCCCTGTCACTCTTTTGTTAAATGTTAACTATTATATGTTCATGTTCAAAGCGATGTGTTTCATTACTCCATTTCATGTATGTTATATATTTCACTCATAGTAACCGACATTCCTCCATGTTGCCTGCCTTCTTAATTCCTTTCCTCTTTGTCTTTTGTGCTTGTGTGTGTGTGCGTGTGTGTGCGTGTGTGTGTGTGTGTGTGTGTGTGTGTGTGTGTGTGTGTGTGTGTGTGTCTGCTTGGGGGATAGGGGTGGTAGTGTGGGTGGATGTTCTAAATTACGTATATGAGAGAAATTGTGACCTTTGTTTTTCTGAATGTGGCTTATTTTGTTTAATATGTTATAAAGTTCCACCCATGTTCCTAAAAATGATGACGTATCTTTATTCATGGCAGAGTAAAATTCTACCGTGTACAGGTGCGTCTGGGACCTAATTCTTTCCTTTTTGTAAAGATGAAATATCCCAAGAAAGACTTTTCAGAAAACAAGCCTTAATAAAATGCTTTGAAATGCCCGTAGCGTCATAAAACACTCTATAAAACTTGCACATTGTGATCACAATTTAAAGCCTTTCTGTCCCTATAGTATAATGGTGTGGTCAGTTTTCCACATGGCTGAAGTGTTTAGGACATGATTAAATTTAGTATTATTGAATAGTTCTGGCAATATGGAGGAATGTTGAGTCTTATGAAGTTCTAGGCATAAGAGGGACTGAGAAACACAGGTAGGACCTGGCAGATGAGAGTATGTAGAGCAGGAAGTGATGGTGAGACCTCGACCTCTATATCAGAGAACAGCAACATTTTTCTAGAAAGAAATAAACAATTCTTTCTTTGGAAGCCTGCTGCTAATCACATAGTTCCTAGCAATATCAAGTTCGGAGATTGCTTGTTTCAAAATGAGTGTACTGTCTTCTTCTTCTTTTTTTTTTTTTTTTTTTTTTTTTTTTTTTTTTTTTTTTTTTGCAATACAATTCAGTTCTACATATCAGCCACGGATTCCCTTGTTCTCCCCGCTCCCGTCGCCCTCACCTTCCCCCCAGCCCCCCCCCCCCCATTCCCATCTCCTCCAGGGCAAAGCCTTCCCCACAGACTGAGTTCAACCTGGTAGACTCAGTCCAGGTAGGTCCAGTCCCCTCCTCCCAGGCCGAGCCAAGCAATCCTGCATAGGCCCCAGGTTTCAAACAGCCAACTCATGCAATGAGCACAGGACCCGGTCCCACTGCCTGGATGCCTCCCAAACAGATCAAGCCAATCAACTATCTCACCCATTCAGAGGGCCTGATCCAGTTGGTGACCCCTCAGCCATTGGTTCATAGTTCATGTGTTTCCATTCATTTGGCTATTTGTCCCTGTGCTTTATCCAACCTTGGTCTCAACAATTCTCCCTCATATAAACCCTCCTCATTCTCGCTAATTGGACTCCTGGAGCTCCACCCAGGGCCTAGTCATGGATCTCTGCATCCAGATCCCTCAGTAGTTGGATGAGGTTTCTAGTACGGCAATTAGGGTGTTTGGCCATCCCATCACCAGAGTAGGTCAGTTCGGGCTGTATCTCAACCATTGCCAGCAGTCTGTTGTGTGGGTATCTTTGTGGATTTCTGTGGGCCTCTCTAGCACTTTGGATGTAGAGCTAGGGGAACTCTCCTCCACTGCTGGTGGGAATGCAAGCTTATACAACCACTTTGGAAATCAATATGGCGCTTTCTTAGAAAATTGGGAATCCATCTCCCCCAAGATCCAGCTATACCACTCTTGGGCATATACCCAAGAAATGCTCAACCACACCATAAGAGCACTTGTTCAGCTATGTTCATATCAGCATTGTTTGTAATAGCCAGAACATGGAAACAACCTAGATGCCCTTCAACTGAAGAATGGATTAACAAAATGTGGTACATATACACAATGGAATACTACTCAGCAGAGAAAAACAATGATATCATGAGGTTTGCAGACAAATGGATGGATCTAGAAAAAATCATCCTGAGTGAGGTAACCCAGACTTAGAAAGACAAACATGGTATGTGCTTACTCATAGCAGGATATTAGATGTGGAACAAGGCTGACTTGTCTGCTACTCACATCACCAGGGAGGCTACCTGGAAAACAGGACCCCAAGAAAGACACGGGGATCGCCCAATGACAGAGAAATGGAATGAGAAATACATGAACAGCCTGAACATGAGTGGGGGTAGTGAAAGGCGAGGGTCGAGGGAAAGAGAGCTTGGGGGAGCGGGAGATCCCAGCTGGATCAACAATAGAGAGGGAGAACAAGGAATAAAAGACCATGGTAAATGAAGACCCCATGAGAATAGGAGGAAGCAAAGTGTACTGTCTTCTAAGAGTGACATTTACCTACTTAATTTGAAGGTTTAATAGTTCATGGGACAGTTTGCATATTGCCAGTGCATCTGTGATTAAATATAAACATGGATTTACAAGATCAATTTAAATTATATGTTTTGGCTATTTTTTTTTTTAAATCCAGATTTGTATTTACTGTATGTGTTGGCCAGTCTTATTTCAACTGGATACACAAACTAGAGTTATCTGAAAGGAGGGAACCTTAGTTGAGAAAATACCTCCTCAAGATCTGGCTATAAGGCATTTTCTCAATTAGTGATTGATGAGGGAGGGCCCAGTCCATTGTGGGTCCTGCTATCCCTCAGCTGGTGATCCTAGGTTAAAAATGAAAGCAGGCTGAGCAAGCCATGGGGCCAATCTAGTAAGTAACACTCCTCCATGGTCTCTGTATCAGTTCCTCCAGGATCCTGCCCTGTTTAAGTTCCTGTCCTAACTTCTTTTAATGATGAACAGTGATGTGCAAGTGTAAGCCAAATAAACCCTTTCCTCCCCAACTTGCTTTTGGTCATAGCATTTCATCACAGCAACAGAAACCCTAAGACACTATATTTTGAATATATCTCTACTAGCATATACAGGTCTGTCTCATTTTGCAAAGCAGTCATTTTATAAGTCTACTTCATGGGTGCTTCATCTATTACTGTACCTAGGTTCCCAATCATGGATGCTTGGTTGTTTATAACTTTCTGTTTTTATGAGAAACGCAGTGAAAAATCCATGGTGAACTTTTGCAGGTAAAACTCCAGGTTACACCTCAAACTAAAGCATTTCAGGGTTGAGAGCACATCCTTATTTAATTTTTGTAGATAAATGCTATAAAATTGCACCAATTAGTTTGCAAGAAGCAGCATATCACTAAATAAAAAAATGGTTTACTTTTCTCTTTCCTATCAGGTGAGAAAATTGAGTGCAGAGCAGTGCATTTTAATCTCTTAGTCCCTACTGCAGGTAACAGAGCACTCAATAAATATTTGCAGAAGGAAGAAATGAAGAATGAACAGATGTACTCCTATTTCAGTCTATGTTACATTATCAGAGTTATGTCAGAAGTAATATTAAAATCACGTGTTAATTTGACACCCATAAAGATCTTGATAATTCATGGAAAGGTGCATATGTGAATGTGAATACACCAGTCAATTACATAGAAGTCCCTCATTCATCTTATTTAGAGGCTCAGGGAGAAGTAGAGATCTTTCCAGACTCAATCTACATTTCCTTTCTTTCCAGGCTACCTCCTGAGGTTACCAGAGGCTCTGCCTGTGATTTCAGTCTGTGGGAAGGAATGGAAGAAAGGCATGTTGTCTTCTTTTCCCAAAGCGAGAGTGCACACCCGTGCCAGATTAATTGGGGGCAATGTTGGCTGCATCATGCCATTGTTCAAGGGTATTGCCTCATCCATGTGAACACTGATTATGATTCCTAAGCTTTCAGTGAATAGCTTTTCCCCTCTTCACTGACCATGAAGGGATTCCATTGTCCAGCCTAAGTGTGTATCCTGTGACCTTCAGTTACTCCAAGTATTCCTGATACCTACCTATCATGGCTTTTGAAGAACAGTTTTCATGGACTCACTCTACCCTATTCCACTGTGAAAAGTTCTAATCTTCCCAAATCTTAAGTCTTAAGTCTTACATCTTATGCTAAAGCTTTAAAAAAAACTATCATATATATTATATATTATATTGTACTTTTTGCTGCTGTGACAAAATACCATGACCAAATCAAATTTATTGAGGCAAGAGTTTCTTTTGGCTTGCTGTTCCAGAGCATGAGAATCCATAATGACAAGGAGTGCATGTGGAAGAGAATTGATCACATTTCCATACATACACAGGAAGCGGAGGTGGGGGGGGGATGGAGTGAGAGAGAGAGAAAGAGATGAGAGGAGAGAGAGGTGTGGCAAGACTATGAGCTCCAAGTGAAACACTTCTTTCAGCAAGGCAATACTTCCTAAAGATTGCATAACCTCCCCAAACAGCTCATCAACTGAGGACCAAATATTCAAATACATAAACCTATATGGGACACTTCTGATTTTTTATCTGAGTCACTGAAGTCAACCATTCATAGTTCATGTTGGCTACCATAGTGATTTTTAATCTGTACCTGGAGTTTGGGTGAATAAGCAATAAATATGCTATCTATTTGTATTCAAGCCCAGAGACACAGAGTAGGATTTTTTTTTTTGTTAAGACCTCTAGTACTTTCTAAGGCAAGTTTATTTGAAATACTGTCTGTATCCGCAACACCAATGCCCCTGGGAGAGACAAAGTGCATCTTAGAGGTGTTTACTTCCTCCTGCATGCTCCCCAGCCTGATGTCTGTCTGGCTGATCAACCCTGACTGTTTCAGTGCAGGTGTAATGAATGTCCTAGATTACCTGGTGACTTTGAACTTTAATTTTTATTAGCTAGGTTCACTCAAAGAGCACATCTGTGCCCCTGTAGTCTTTAGGATGTTCCTTCTCTGCAAGCTGATAGGATTTATGAGCTCAGGTTGGAAAAACATAAAGATGAGACGATCCTCCTGAGAGATCTGCCTCTTCAGGTTAGTGTTAATGCAGAAACGTTATTTATCCACTAGATCCCAGGGCCATAAAAAGGAAATCCACAGAAGAGTTCTAAAAGATGGCTCTGGTTCAGAGCCATTGCAGCATCTAAAACCGACACTGCAATCAATGAAAACATTTTATTGGCCCTCTCTGGTTTTACTACAGGAAAACTACAAAGCTCTGTTTTGTGTCATAACAGCAACAGATTCTGTTGGTGGCCATGAGAATCAATCTGTTAAATATACTTGAAGGAATGTGGATATTATTGAAGTTGGATAGGAATTTTCAGGTGGTGCCAAAAAATGAGCTTCTACAAATAAGCAATCAATCAAATAAACAAACACAGAAACAGGAGCACTTGCACAGGTCTTATAAGATTGCAAAATATTTTTACACATATTGTATGTTCCATCATCTTCCAACTCCGGGAATAACATGGCCCAGGTCTGATTTTTAGCTATTACATTTTAGATACAAGTGTGTATTTGAGGTTCAGAGGCCTTAAGTGATACGAAATTGAGACTTTCTTGAGTGGTTTTGGTGTTTTGCGTGTGTGTGTGTGTGTGTGTGTGCGTGTGCGTGTGTGTGTGTGTGTGTGTGTGTGTGTGTGTGTGTGTGTGTGTGTGTGTATGTGTGTGTGTGTGCTACACTTTATAGCTTCAAAAGTTAACAAGGAAAATGTAGAACTTCATTTCTAAACACACCAAGTCCTTAGAAGTAAAGAACATTTGAGCACAATGTAAAATCATCATTTGTAAACGTTACAACTTATTAGAATAATATTTGGGAGTTCACCTGGGCAATACACTTCCTCAACACATTTTGGGTTTCTTCCCCATTGGAAGAATCTTCTGACTTACTTACTGGGTTATTCATTTGTCCCCTCATTTACACATTGAAAAGTTACTGGATGTTTTCTGTGTATCAGGCACTGTACTGGAGAAGATGAGTGACACATGATCTTTTAAGAATAACAGTAGCAATATAGATAATATTATGGTAGTTTAAGGGTCATGTAATCTGCCAATTACTTAAGGCAAATTATAACATTTTAATCCCAGTTCTCTTATTATTTCTCTTTTCCATGTGTGAAAATTGAAATTCATATCCATTAGTAAGTCAGTAAATGGCAGAATTAAACTCTATTTAAAAGCAGGAAGCATCAAGTTGAGATGGAGTAAGATATGGGAGAAGTAGATTTTGAATGAGTTAAGGGAGATGGGTGTGAATATGATCAAAATATGCTGTATTCATGTATGGAATTCTTAGAGGTTTAGATATTATATTAAAAAACCTTATTCAATGTCTGGTTTGCTCACAATGCTCACATATTGTCCACTTTCTAATACTTCTCTCCCTTACTCTGCTAAAGCTATGAGGGAAACAGACTCAGAAAAAAATAACTTAGCAATGAACTAGAGGAAGTTCAGGAACAAAGGAACAAATAAATTATAGGAATACAAAGTAAGCAAAATAACAGTCGTTTGCTTTACTAAATAGAACTGATCTCTTTTTAAAATAGCCATGGAATATTCCTTGGAAAAGAAGAAAAGTTAACCTAGGAAGAAAGGATGCATGGACTAAATTGTAAAGTCACATCTACGAATGTCCGCCTTAGTGTTGTGGGAGATATTCATTAGTTGCTGACTCTTAATAATTATTGAGTCTTAGAGTTCATGGTATGGAATCAGTTGCCTATAGTTCTATCTGTGGAGTAGGTGTGATGCTTTCCTTAATTTTGTTTTAAGGTAGAAAGGGCACCTCAGAGTTTTATGATAATCAGACCTCAGAGCACAGCATCATCACTGGTCTGGTAGACTCAGTTTCCCAATAAGCACAAGCTATGAATTCCATCTTCAGTTTTATCAGGGCTCCATAAAATGGTGATTGCTGCTTACATATTCAAAAAAGACTTCCCATTCATACAGGAGTCAGTAGCATTGGTAGAAAAGCAGGAATCTATAATTACCCAGAGCAGGAAGAATGAGAGCTGTCAGCTGTCAGGCAATGTATGCTTCTAGCTATGGAGCAGAGTTACAGTGGGAGATAGGGTGGGTGTCCATTTCTCTACAGATTAAAGGCTTTGAGGTTTTTAATTTAAAACTGGGATGCCAGTGTCACTCATCAATATTGGTATCATATCATTAGGAACGTAAGAAAATCCTTGGAGTGCTGAGAGCTCCGTTCTTAAGAAACAGTAACAAAGTCCCCAAGCTGTCTGGAGAAATAAGTGGGATGTATTGAATGTAATTATCCAGAGAATTCTTTGGAGTAGTTGAGTCATACTCTTATTTTCAAGTTGGAATTTTCCTGACTCTAAGTTCCATGCAGGAAATTCCTCTACACCCTTAAAATAATTCCTATAATTAGAGCTTGTGACCTTCTGGTTACTAGGAAGAAGCCAAGAACTTTTAGAGGACTTCCATGCATATTAAAAACCAAGGAGGAGGGCATTCCATAAAAGACAATAGATTAAGTACATAGGTTTTCTTTCTTCATTCTCCTGTCCCTATTAAACATCCCCTAAAATAATACAGGGGAATAAAATCAAAATCCGTAAGGTCCAAGAGAACAGTCTGGGAGGTGATATCTGATGAGATATGTCAACATTTTGGAAGTGAGAAAGTGGATGCACAAGTGGTGGCTGACCTAGCAGAAAGGAGAAAGCTGAGTCAAAGTGGAGAGAAGGATGAAAATGACTTCGGTTGGGTCTGGAAAGTCCTGGTCACCCACATATTGGAAGGAAAAGAAGAGTGATGCTAAGTTTTTGTCAACTTAACATAAACTAGAGTCATCTCAAAAGAGGGAACATCTGTAGCAGACTTTCTTTTGGGTCACCAATCAGCTCCCAAATCATGACATGGAGAATTATTGTTAGTTAAGAATGCTTGACCTTATCTGATGCTTGTCTACTAGCTCTTGTAACTTAATTTAACCTGTTTCTCTTCATCTACGTTTTGCCTTGGGCCTTTTTACCTTTCTATTATTCTGTATATTCTACTTTTCCTGCTTCTTCTGTGTCTGGTTGGTTGGCAGCTGCCTGGCTGGCTGGCCCTGGGCATCTCTCTTTCTCCTTTGTCCTTTCTTCTCTCTCATTCTCCGTGGAGCCTAGATTCCTCCTACTACTTATTCTTTCTGCCCACAAGTCCCACCTATTCCTTTATTGCCTAGCTATTGGCCGTTCAGCTTTTTATTAGACCAATCAGGTGTCTTAGGCAAGCAAAGCCACAATCTTTACATCGTTAAACAAATGCAGCATAAACAAACGTAAAACACCTTTGCATAGTTGAAGTAATATTCTGCAATATAAACAAATGTAACACACCTTTACATAGTTAAAGTAATATTCTACAACAAACATCAATGAAGAATTGTGTTTATCAGGTTGACCTGTGGAGCTTTCTGTAGGGGTCCCACCTATAGATGGTACCAAGTTATGTAAGCCAGCAAGCTGAACAAGCCGTAAAACTCAAGCCAGTAAGTAGCATTCTTCTGTGGTTGTGCTTTAGTTCATGCCTCCAGGTTCCTTCCTTGAGTTCCTGGCCCAACTTCCCCTATGATGGACTATAACCTGTAAAGGGAAATAAATCCTTTCCTCCCCAAGTAACTTTTGGTCATGGTGTTTATCATAGCAACGGTGAACCAGGACATCTGGAAAACTGTGTAAAGAAAGGCAGGCTTTGCAAGAATTCACCTGTCTTGTGCAGCCCTGCCAAGAGCAGGGTCAGTTTTCTTCAGATGACTGAGAGGGGAGGCTTTGTACTTACGGATAGGAAGTCCAGTAGATGGCAACTTTGTGGTACTGTATTGAAAATAGAAGGTTTGAATTAACCTCTACATTGATTCATAAATCCCTCAGCTCCCATCCTTTGTCTATCTCACAGAATGGTAAGTAGCTCAACATGAAACTGGAAGATTCTTCTTTTGTAAAAGTTACCTGCCCAGAGGCGGGGTGAGGAGGACACTGAAAATACGAACGTTTGGTATCACCCCAAAGAATCAGTTCCTCCTGCATGCAGTCTTTCTACACCGAACACCCATCAGTCATTTGTCATAGTGCCGTTCTTTCTTTTCCCACTACACAACATGGTTTTAAAAGCAATTTCATTGTGTACTTTAGGACCTCTGGGATGAGAGAATTAATAATATAAGAGCATTTCTGCAATCTGTTCTGTAGTGCTGGAATCACTGAGTAGTTGTACAGGAGCTCAATGGAGTTCTCCAGTCAAAAGCTCTTGGAAAATAAAATTTATTTGCTGCAGAATATAGCTTTTTTTTCTGTTCTCATAACTTGGCCACAACAATGCAGAAAAGAAACCTCCCTCAAATATTTCTGACATAGAACAATATACATTTATTTAGCCAGTGATTTGGGCTCTGGTGCTGGCTGGCATCACTCAGCTCAAGTGGCTTTGGGAGGCAGCTGGGGACTTGGCAACAGTGCCAATTCATTCTCTGCTCTCCCTGTTAGTCTCTGTGTGTCTAGAGGCCAGTCAGATGTTGGCTGCTCCAAACTGTCCAAACTAGGGAAACTGGAGACAACTCCATGCTGCTTCTTGTATCTCCCCAGCAGTCTACTCTGGGTGTGTTCATAGCAGATGGTACCCTACTTACATTATAATAACTAATGTCCCAGTGGCAAAGCATGCCACAGGGCTGAGGATAGAATCATGATTTGGTGAATAATCAGATCCTTCAGTGCCACCAGTCTACCATACCTAGTTCTGCCAACCCTGTATCTGGACCCATCCATGCAAAGTAGAGAATGTTGATATTTAGGGGTCACCTTTACCCAATAATTTTCTCTCAGCTGAAAAGATTCCCCATCATATACCTTTTTAAAAATTCTGTACTTCACCATGCAACTCAACTTGAAATTAGAATACATTTGCCTTAGCAACCAAATAACATAGAAAAGAATCCTCTAGAGGTTTGAGAGAACCAGTTTATTCAGAAGATGAGCTGTTCTGAATGATGTGATTGTGAAGGGGTTTACCAATATGGGGTTAAATCCACAAATCCTCTTCCGGAATTGAAGTGACATAATGCTCTGGTGTGCCATCTGATTCAAAATTTGTACTCTTGGACCACATGCAGGATGGGGGTCCTAGTGGAGTGAGCATCTTAGTTGGCTCATTGCTTTAGGGTTCAATGTGGGGTGACCTTGAGAACTCCCTTGACTTCTGTTTCTTTCCTGAGAAAGAATGATGATTCATTTGTTTAAAACGAGCTATCTTATAGACTCCATGGCAGGAGACAAATGTATGATGTTACTAATCTAAATGTAAAAAATTCTAGACAAATTAATAATTTTATGGCAACATTATTGTGGCAGAAGTTTGTATTTATGAATCAATAACACCTCTAATAAGAATTTTTATTAGCTAAGTATATACTGTACCCCAGGCAATATGTTAGGGACTTCCATAATCTTATTTAATCTTCATAGTGTGGCTATGGAAGTCACTTTTATCCTTGTTTTACAGAGTGTTGGGGTTTAGAAAGGGAAACTAACTTAGTTTTACAGAGCAATGATAGGGTGAATGAAGGGAACGTGGTGGTTCCCAGAGCATGTACTGTGAGTTAGTGTCCCCTTGCTACACACTGTGGCAATCCTTTGCTGTTCTGAGCCTTTTGCACTCTTCAGGGCAGTTACCTCATAATGAATTCCCATGATGTAATATGTTGCATTAAGTAAAAGAACATATTGCTAACTATTAAACACCTACTGTGTGTAGCATACTGCTAAAAGTGAGATAGGAAGACTAAAACATATGAAAGGCTTACCAGTAATGTGGTCCACACCAAAGCAAGCAAATAGCTTATAGACAGGATGGGTCAAGGGCCGGGGCCAGGTGAAGCTGAGATCAGACTGAAGGGATATATATGTGTAAATGACATTTATTTCTTTGTCAAACATACGTTTGACATACGTTTATTCAACAGTCATCGATTATGAGGAAGATCCTGGAGGCTGAGACTTGAGTAAGACAGTTCTTGTCCTGAAAGAGCCCAAGTTCTAGTTAAAGGCACAGATGGAGAAGCCCTTTCTCCAGCAACCATGGTGCAGCACAGTCAATAATAGAAACGACTTTGAAATGAGGAGTTGGGGATGGGAATTTAGTGAGGGGAACATGGTAGAAGAGATAATGGTTGAACTGAGCCAAAAGATTGAAGAGGGGAATGAGAAGGAACCCACAGAATAGAAAGTTGAGAAATAAGTAGAAAGTCCAAGCAGCTGTCCAGTGAATACAAAGCATGGTGTGATGAGCCAGAGGCTGGATACAGCCAGAGAATGAAAGCACGGTCAGAAAAGAATGTCAAGAGACAAGCATGGAGCAGGCCATGAAGGACCATGCTGAGAAAATGGGAGCTGTCAATTTTTAAATCTTGGAAATTCATCAGTAAGAAACCATAAAATGGTTCTTTCGGTGTGCAGGCTTTGCCTTTGTTTCTAAGGACTAGTAAAGACAAAGTGGTGGTGCCACATGTCCCTGCTGTGACTCTAGGACATCAGGCCTTCCTATGAGTCACACAGCAAGCATTCTCACACTGACAGAATCCAGGCAGACAGGCTCTAGTGTGCATTGGCCCATGCAAAATCAAAACTGCCACATAACGTCTCTGAGAAGATGAAGGTCTTCTTGATGCTGGAGGAACCAAGCTCTAATTGGAATAAACTCCCGATGTGTCTGCTGACCTCACTTTGGGGTCCGTAATGGCAGTATGGGCAGTAAGCAAGCATGAAGATGATGTGCGAGCCTCAGTCAGAGGCCACAATTGTGCAGAAGTCTGTTACTCTAAGACAGGAACAGATTGTGCAAGAACAATGTGACTTGGAAGCCAGGAGAAGCATCTGCATTTGCAGGCTGTGAATGAGAAAAAAAGCTGCCATGGCAGAGCCCCTGTAATTTTTTTTTTTTTTTTTGCTTTGATCAGCCATAAAATCCTTCAGAGACCATGTTGCTCCCTGTCCCATGCCTGATTGATGGCCTTAGCCCATTGCTGCTCTGCTCTGGTTACATCCAGGATGTTATGTTAAGATCCTGCGTGTTTCTCACCTTTTTAAGTTAAACAAGTTGCCAGGTTTCAGGAGTCGACACTCGGCGAGCTTGTGTCCATGATTTCTTCTAGATGAAAATGAAAATCGGTTCCAGGAAAGCAGTTCCAGAGTAGAAAGTACCTTTTCTCATGCTACAAACCCAGCTTCACCCGGACGCTCCCTCCGCCCTTCAGAAGCTCTCTCACTCTCACCCCTCCTCGTACCTGCAGAGTACCCACACTTACACCCCTGCACACTCTATTGTCCATGTACCACATAATCACCAAACACCACCAAAGCAAACCGAGATCTGCAGGATTCCATATTACATAGAATTCAAGGGAAAAGAGATGTCTGCCTCAGAGGGTGTCAGTAATGCTAATTACTAGTGCATATATTTTTATATTTTGCTATACTCATACAATGTTAATTTTTACAAGGCTCGGCAGCTGATACAGAACATTACATTGGCTTGATGGATCATCCTCACTTTATTTGTATTCTAATTGGGAACAAGTCGATTTCAAACATTTGTATTTATAACTAAAACCAAAATGAAAATCTTTGCATATAGTTTTTATTTATGGAATAATTTCTGGAGGAAAAGCATCCTCGAGTGCTTTGGAAGGGGGATAATGGGAAACTTTCTAGCTCTCAATAGTTATTTTCATGTTGATTTCCCAAACAAGTGAAAACCTTTTGTGTCAATGCAGTATGACTGTGCTAATCTCTGGGTTTTCTGAATAATGGGCTGTGGTATTTAGGTACCTTTTCCAGTCTGTTAGGTATATTGGAAAGAACAAGCTTGCTTTGATTTGAAATTTCATGATAGTAGAAATTTTCCCAAGCACTTACATATTTTCTCTTATGTATATTATGTGTTGATATCTTTTATATATTTGATGTCTCTCTGTTTCTTCTCATAGAGCTTAATGGGCTTTTAAAAAGTGGTGTAAATATTAACCACTTGGATAAAATCTTAGACCTCTGTAGACAGAAATAGCTTGCATTTTGAAATGTTATTTCCCTAACTATAAGTGACATTTGTTCCTTTTTGACAGCATCCAGCACTCAGCTTAACAACCAGCTTCACTGAGAGAGCAGCCCTGAGCTGCCTGTAGAGTTGGGGGTGAGGGATACCATAGACGAACTAATTGGATCTTAGTTCTGCTACCTACTGTGAAGCAATAGAAGAAATAGAGACAATTTTTAAAAATACTTACTCCATAAGGTTGTTGTGCATATTGGATGGTTAGTATAAATATCAGACAATACCTACTGCATAAGGTTGTTGCGCCTATTGGATGGTTAGTATAAATATCAGACAATACCAACTCCATAAGATTGTTGTGAATATTGGATGGTTAGTATAAATATCAGACGAGCCAAGCATACAAAATAATACATGGAACAATGGGCAGAACAAGAACTTTGGAGACTAGTGGGCTGAGATGCAAATCCCGCCTCCATATCCTGGCTGTGCAAACCTAAGCAAATTGCTTAACTACTCTGAGCTTCATTTATTACAGGCTTAAAGGGTTGCTCAAATAATTAAACTGCAACATCTCTGTAATGACCCGTGAGATATAATGGATACTTAATAACTACAGTAACTAACTGATATTGAAAAGTATATATGGGTAATTTTATTGACAGGGCATTCTGCTAGTGCCTGCAGAAAGTGTCCCATGAGTTCAGAGAACAGGCAAATTTGAGCTGATCTTCAGATGACAGATTTAGATGTCAGAGATACCTTTAGCTGGGGTGGCATGACTCAAGCCAAAATTTCAATAGGGAATCTGCAGAATAAATGCATCATTTTCTCTGGACCTACTGAGAGGAACAGTAAGTGAACATATGCATTGCACTAGCTAAAGACCTTGTAGTAAGTGCCTGATACACAGTACATGATGCTGCTGACCATACATATTGCTTATTCAGGGAATGAAGTGGGTAGCTGAGTTATAGGTGTAAAGGAAAATGAGCCAATATAAGCCATGTGTTCTGATGGCAGAAGATCAGTAGACTTCTCTCTGAGACGCATTGAGATGATTGTGAAACACAGCAAAGAGCACAGTCCAGGGCAGTTGGATGGAGCTTATAGCAAGAGAGATGCTTTCCTGTGCTCTATGATGCACTGAAGAGAAACCACCTCCATTTATTCATCTCTTTGGACTTGAGTCAAAAAACATTTTTTTTCCAGAAAAATGCTTTGACACATCCATGGAACAACTGTCTGAGCCATCTAGATTAGCATCAGATTTGATCAGCTGCCATGTCGACCTTTTAGCAAGCATGTACTCTGCACAGAGACGGCCTAACTTGTGGTGTACATCAAACCGTTTAACCCTATCAGTAATCCCAAAAGCAAGTGAAACACTGAATCTCATCTTCAGGATGAGGACATTGAAGCTTGGAGAAATTACACAGCTGGAAGCCGCTGAGACTAGATTCAAACCTGGGTTCATCTCTTCCCCCAGCAGCACTGTCACTACACAGCTATCCAACTGCCGTCTTCCCTCTTTCTTTCCACCTCCTCAAGTACGTTATAATCCTTCCTCTCTGCCTCTTTCTTCCCTTTGCTTTCCCCAGGCTCACTGTGTGTTTGGTCTTTGGGGGTTTGGTGGAGTCCATGCCATATGGCCAGCACTCTTCTGAGTGATTCTGTTTCAGTTTTTACTTCTGCACGATGCCACAGCACTAGAAAGGCACTCAGTGCACACACAAGCTTGGTCCAGGGCCATCCAGAAAGTGCATTAACACTGTTTTAGCCAAAGGTGCCAGAGGTAGGAGGAGCATGCTTGATTACTTTCTTCTCTCCTTCCTCTCTCCTACACTCTTTTCTCCTCAATTTTCTGGACATTTGTCACGTGAATGTCCTATATCAAACACCATGTGAAGTAAAATGGATTTGCAAGGAAAGACAAATAAATGTAACGAAACAGGATTTTTGATGCAATGCAGGAAACATATCTGAAGGTTGTTGCTCAATGTTATTCCTCTCTTTGCAATAATAACATGCTATTGCTTCTGTCTTTAGTATAAACCCCAAACATAACTAAGCATAGACCCAGAGGAAACCACCAGTGATTAAAGAGTGAGGGGCCCCAAAGTAATTCCCATCCATGCTTTCTTTCTGGGAACTACAGATTTTTGAAGCATATGCCAACTAGGATTCTAAGGTTATAGTCACAACTCAAAACTAGAGAGGAAGAGTTGGAGCAGTTGAGCTGTTAAGAACCTGAGAGTTGAACAACACAGCTATGGCCATGAAGCAGTGTCTGGGTGTGTCTAAGAGTGATGGACTGGATGCACCTGCTGCCCAACAACTGAGTTTTGTTGTATATGTGTTAGGGTGGTGGTGGTAAATGTGTGTATGTGATTCCATATGTGCAGTATGTGCACATACATGTTAAGGTCGGAGGTGCCTTCCTTTATTACGTACCACTTTATTTATTGAGACTGGATCTCTTCCTGAGTCTGGAGCTCACAAATTCTTTTAAGACTAGCTCGCCAGTCTTAAATGTGCACCAGGGGTGCACATTTCCTTTGTGTTGGGATTACAGTTATGCTCCACCAAACCCGGGTTTTTACTTGGCTCTTGGGAATCCAAACTCAAGTCGTCATGCTTGAATGGCAAGTACTTTAGTGACTGGGCTATCTCCCCAGTCCTTGTTCTACTGATTACTAGGTTGAAGGCTCAGTCCCTGATGCAATCACATTAGGGGCTTAAGCATTTGGGAGATAGTTAGGTATAGATAAGTACATGAGAAAGGGTCCCTGAAGTAGAAGTAATGCCTTATGAGGGGAAGAGAGACACCAGATCTCCTTTTCCCAGTGTGTTAAGGTAAAGCAAGAAGGTAGCAGCCTCCAAGGCCCATACTAAGAACTGGGCCAGCAAGAGGTTTGATCATGGCCTTCTTAGAACCGAGAACCATGAAAACTAAATTTATGTTCTTTAAGTCACATGGTTTAGTTGGCCTATTTTGTTACATCACCTGAGCTGACCAGAGCACCGTGTTTTTCTAGCACCAGAATGTTTGTCTTCTGTGAATGACTGGAGGGATCAGACAGCATCCTTTTTCTCTTCTGGGTGGGATGCCAGAGAAGCAGCAGGGTACTGTTCTTCCTATTCACCTACAGAGAATGTGCTTTCCAAACCACACATCAGATGAGAAGGAGTTATCACAGAGAGTATGGGGTACACTCTGACAAGCTGGGCCTCTTAGGGCCTGACCTCAGCCCATCATGCAGACACCCAGGCACTGTGAATCAGATGGGAGGGTAAAGTGCTTTTGCTTTTCTCAACAGAGATCTGAATGTCTGCAATGAACAGGAATCTTTAGCGAGACTGGGAGAGGGGGTTAATTCCATCACAAGCCAGATTACCTTTTAAAGAATATTCACATTGTTGATCTCTGACAACAAAGAACTAAGAACCTGAAGATGTTCACCTACTATTAACTTAAACACCAGCAGCCACCATGAGCTCGTATTCCTCAGCCGCAGGAGGACTTAAAGGTTGGACTTCAGGGACCAGCATGTTCTCATTTTCTGGTGGTAGATACTCATATATTTATTAAGTGAATAAGTTGAATACACCTAGCCCCACAGGAAATATAAATGTTAATTTTTCATTCATTTCACACATTACTAGCACGCATTTGTGTAACAGCAGATTCCTGTGAGTTAGTTTCATGAATTTGTTTTTACGAGTCACCTCATGGGAAGTTTTTATTATATTATTACCCTTGCCTTTGTTTCAGAAATCTCCTGGGAATGTCTGACAAATGAATGGGACTGGCCACAAATTTACATGGTGTTAGGAAGTTTAATTACCAGAAAGCACATATAACATACATTGTCACCAATTAATTTTATAAGCTCTGTACCAATTAGATCCTGAGAATTGCTGGATGTTTTCAATCTGGAAGTCCATTTTTCCCAGACCACTTTTTTTTTAAACTGGAAAGGATGTAAAATATCCTTTGGCTTATCCTTCTGGTAATTCCTTCATTTGTCCAAAAGGTATTTACTGAGCATGTCCCAATGCCAAGGATTGTGTTAGATAATGGAGTACAAGAGTGAATGATATAGATAAGGGATTTGCTCTTACAGAATGCATGCTATCTGCCAGTGCTGTCTAGCAGGGCTGCTGAGCTGATGGAACCGTTACAGTGTGATTAAGTTTGATCAGCAAATGACTTCCCATCCACTAAGCAATAGCCAACAACCTCGAGTGGCTGCTGGGTCCTTGTGTATGGACAATACAAATGAAGAGCGGGACTCTCAGAACTGTTTGATTCTTAGTACATTTAAACTTAGCTAGCCACCAAGGGCTAGTGGCTAGCATCCTAGACAGCACAATTCTGGTGGGAGAGACTGACTCTGAACAAATAGATGGGAAACCAAGATACAGTCACACCTTGGTATGTACTGTAGAGGATAGAAATGTATGGTATGTATGGTGCAGGTAATGGAGGAGGCTGGCTTCGGATGGAGGGCTAGGATGGGCTCTACATGAGAAGGAGCTGGCTCTGAATGAGAATGAGGGGTTGAGGGGTTGAGAACTGCAGGCAGTGTGATCAACAGTGTCAAAGCCAAGCCCAAGATTCCCCAGGAGTTTACTGAAAGTAGGGATACACTGACTTATGGGCACACTTGTCCTTCTTCAGGTGTATGTCCTAGATGGATATTTCTACTTTTGGATGACTAAGTCTCTGCTCTGGGAGACTATTTCTTTGAAGAAGCATGTGCAAAGTTGAGGAGTGAGCAGGAAGTCCCCCTCAGATCTACCCCAGTTGAGCTCTTGAGTTGCCATCTCTGCCCTACATGGTACTTGGTGCAGGAAGCTGCCTCTATGTCCTAGGTGGCTCCAGATGTTTTCTGAGTTCCCTGACTCTAGGTCTCCATGCTCAGCAGAGCAGTATCTCTTGCTTAGATTATTTTCTGCATCTAATTTCTTTTCTGATTTCTCTGGAGAGGGAATGCAATTTCTTTCCAGGACTCACTTTCTTATCTGCATTCAAATGTCTGCAACTTTTCCCACTGCCACCATCTCGAGTCCACTTATTTGCCTGCTCATCAGACCAGCTTACTGTTTTTTCTCCCTATGCCATCCCCCATACGGCATTTCTCTGATTCTGTGTATAATGCTATCCTTCCATGGTTATACAAAACTTTTGCATATACTGGACAATTTGATATTCAGGGTGTGGCTGGTATTATTATTATTATTATTACTATCATAAACATTATTGTTGCCATTATTAAGGTAATTTTTGTGTGAGTTGAGAGAAAGCAGGAGAGATCTGTGAGGACTCAATGCCTCTGTGCACTCAGATGGATGTAGAGAGAGAGAATAGGGCCAACTGGGGCCAGATATACTTAAGATACATTGGGTATATCTATAAAGTTTTAAAAAATAATAAGATAATAGATCTTTAAGATAAGAAAAACATCTACAAAGTATGAGAAATGCATACATGGCTGACATATGGAAAGCCTTTCCTAGAGTTAGGCTTCTGAAGAGGATTCTCTGGCGTCCTTGCAGTATGGTGGGTGACATCATGGTAGACATGTGCTAGAGACAGAGCAATTACAAGGTAAGATGGGAAGTAGCAAGGACTTGAGAATGTCTTGCTCTTTAAAAAAAAAATGAAGAAAAACAAACAAAACACTGTAATCTTCATTCTCTTGGGAGGCCCTGCTGGTCAGAGGTTACAGTCTATCATGACCTGGCAGCTTTCTCCAATCTCAGCCGTGTAGTCAGAAAGCTTCTCTGGTCCAGACAAGCCCCCACAGTCCTGCAGCCCACTTATAAAATAATCACGCAGAAGCTTGCATTAATTATAACTGCTTGGCCATTAGCTCAGGCTTATTACTGATTAGCTCTTACACTTAACCCATAATTCTTATTTATGTTTAGCCATGTGGCTTGGTACCTTTTCTCAGTTCTGTGTAGCTGAAGACTTTCTGTGTCCCAGCCTTCCTGGTGGTCAGGACAAATCTCTCTTGCCCACCAGTCCCGCAGCTGCTTGGACCCAAGTAAACACACAGAGGCTTATGTTTTTTTTTACGAACTGTATGGCCATCAGCTCAAGCTTATTACTGACTAGCTCTTACACTTAAATTAACCCATAATTCTTATTTATGTTTCACCAAGTAGCTTGGTACCTTTTTCCATTATGCCTTCACATCTTGCTTCTCATGGTGGTGGCTGGCAGCACCTCCTGACTCAGCCTTCCTGTTCCCAGAATTCTCCTCTTTCTTTGTCCCACCTATACTTCCTACCTGGCTACTGGCCAATCAGCACTTTATTTATTAACCAATCAGAGCAACACATTCACAGCATACAGAGCGATATCCACAGCAGTTCTGCCTTGTCATCTTGCTTCCTCTGTGTCTGTCTGGCAACTCCTGACTCAGCCCTTCCTCTTCCCAGAATTCTCTTCATCTGCTCACCCTGCTTATGCTTCCTGCCTGGCTACTGGCCAATCAGTGTTTTATTTATCAACCAATTAGAGCAACACATATTCACAGTGTACAGAACGACATCCCACAGCACAGCAACATGAAAGACTCCCTCCCCAGGGAGTTTTCCTGCTCTCTACCTAGTCTTATCTGGAGGCTGTCTCTAGGCCTGCATGCCTGACTTATCTTTAGTTTGACCCTTGGCATAGTTCCCTGCTAGAAGCTTTCTGCCTGCTGCCTATATGGTAACTAAGACTTGTACTAAGAGTTTTGTTATAGGACACTGCTGCCACATACGAAGCCTTATTATAGTGGGTGTGCCACTTAATGCAAATTAGGGTTTGCCCACAGGCTTCCCAATCCTATATATTTTCTATACTCTGGAATAAAGTTGAGTTGCCTCACTGAAGTCCTATCCTGAAGGGCTCTCTCCATCATAGTCATCTGAACCCTACTTCCTGCTTCTGCTCCCTCCCCCTGGTGGACCAGTGGACTACTATCTGAGGAAGAAGGAGAACCATATCGTCCTATTGCTAAGCTGTCATGTGATGTTTAAGCCCTTCCTTGTCTCTTGCATACCACACCCCTTAGTCGCCCAACCCTATCCTGGCTCAGGATGACCCCCAGCTCTATAACAGGAAGAGAGACAAACAGCAAGGAGTGAAAGACATTAAAAAGCACTGTGTCCTTGAGAACAGCTAGAAGACAAATCATTTCCAGCACAGGTTCCTACTGTTTATCCCATGGTGTAAAAATGACTCTTGGAAAGCTAGAGGCTCTTTCGTGGACAGGAAGCTCAATTGGGTATTCCAGCATCCCGCCTTGACTTCCCCTGCCCATTTCTGCTGGATGGTTGTAAGCTCCATATTTGATGATAAACCTTTGTTTGCTCTTTCAATCAGGCTGCTCCTGTGGTTTCTGCTGGATGCTGTGAACTATTTTGATGATGTTCTGCTGTTTGTTGCTTCTATCTATCTGCTAATTGATATTTGTTCTTTCATTTTGTTTGCTGTTGCTTAATAAGCTCAGTCATTTAAAAAAAATGAAAGTAAGACAATCTTAGTTCTTTCTCTGAAGTGCACAGAATTTTCTTATAGGGACTAGCTGGGCTTCCAGGAGAAATCCATCCGTCCTTTCTGAGGCCAGCACCCCAGTGAACCAAACCCTTTGCACTGAGCTTCAGCTCCTCACAGTGATGCCATTGCCCACTACTACCTCACTGGGTACCACACTTCTAACATGTGAGTCTTCTGGGACACACTTGAATCCTATCTAAACTACAGCAATGCCAATTTCTATTTTTATATCTGAAATTACAAAAATTAAACTCCTTCCAAGGCAATGAATACAGAGTGCCAAAAATGGAGAACTAGTTGTTCTTTTTATAATAGAAAAAGATGAAAAGTATTGTGTTTGGAGCATGTCAGCTCTGTCACAGTAAAGACATAAAGCAAAGCTATATTTATGACATTATTTCAATATTAAATTATGAAACACCTGAACACACTAGTTTTTATTTAAAAAATATTAAATTTAGCCGTGTGGTAGTGGGCACATACAGAGGCAGGCAGATCTCTGAATTCAAGGCCAGCCTTGTACCAGTCTAGATAGTGAATTCCAGGACAGCCGGGGCTGCATAGAGAAGCCTGTCTCAACAACAACAACAATAATAATAATAAAATAATAAATTTAATGAACAAGTTCTGTGAGGATGACTATTTTGCCTGCATGTATGTATGTGTTCCATGTCCATGCCCACAGAGTTCAGAGGCCAGAAGAGGGCATATGATCCCCTATAACTGGAGTTATAGATGGTGGTGAGCTACCACGTAGATGATGAGAACCAAACCCAGCCCCCATATTAATTTTTTAAAATGAGTCCCAGTTACATGAATAGTGGCTTTACATGAATTCCTAGATGGGTAGGGTGTTTTTTTAAATATTTTTATTTTATAATTAACTTAATTTCACATATCAGCCATGGATTCCCCTGTCTGCTCTCCTCCCACCCCTCAGCCCTCCCCCCAATCCACCCCCCATTCCCACCTCCTCCAGGGCAAGGTCTCCCCTGGGGAGTCAGCCCAGCCTGGTAGACTCAGCTGAGGCAGGTCCAAGGCTGAGCAGTGTCCCAGCATAGGCCCCAGGCTCCAAAAAGCCAGCCCATGCACCAAAGACAGGTCCCAGCTCCACTGCCTGGGGGCCTCCTAAACAGTTCAAGCTAATCAACTGTCTCACTTATCCAGAGGGCCTGATCCAGTTCCATGAGGGCTTCTCAGCCATTGTTTCATAGTTCATGTGTTTCCACTAGTTTGGCTATTTGTCCCTGTGTTTTTTCCAATCATGGTCTCAATATCTCTTGCTCATATAATCCCTCCTCTCTCTCGCTGATTGGACTTCTGGAGCTCCACCTGGGGCTCGGCCTTGGATCTCTGCATCTGCTTCTATCAGTCACTGGATGAAAGTTCTGTCATGACAGCCACTTCCTGGTGTTTTTTTTTTTTAATCCCATGTTGCCCTTCCTGCTGCTGTGAATCCTCAAGAAGTGAGAAATTCCCATTAATAACAGACATATCAATGCTGAGCTGTTAGAAGCTTGATGCTTTGGATGTTTGGGTGCGCATGTCCAGCCCTCCCCCACAAAAAAGATGACTTATATACAATTAGGTAATCAATGAAAGTATGGTATTTCTCTTCTAGGGTAAACTTGCATAATATTTTCTTTCCTGGCTTTTCCACTTTGCTACTTTTGTGCTGAGACTCTTTGTCTACTTTTCATTAGAGAATTCTTAGTATTACATACTTTGTAAAAATTTCACATTGGACTCCTCAACCCCTGAGTCTGAAGACATAAAAACATAATTTGCAAGAAGCAAGAGAATTGCATTTTTGTGCATATGTATCTATGTGTTTAGTGTCAGGGATCAAATCCAGGGCCTTGTATATGCTAAGCAAGCAAGCACTCAGCCACTGAGTTAAATCTCTTACTATATTTTAGTTTAATATTTAGGGCTGGATACCACCCAAAGCAAAATAACACTTTAAAATGGATTACGAAGTCAAACAGAAGATGTGTACTGGGTGAGTGATTTAAGCATACTCAGGACACTGATTGATTCTGCTCAAACTCCTTTATGGAGATTTCTGATACTTGTCCATTGTTCTCAGTCTGGGTTCTCCACTATTTCTTTTCATCCATCCTATCTGCATCCTCTTCACACTATGGCAAAAAGAGGCCCAACGTGGTCAGGCCTGAAGTAAGGGATCATGTTGTAACAGACACAATAGCTGATATGATTAATGTCATTGGGACAAATGTGCCCTTTGGAACATTTAATGTTTTAAAAAGAAAAAAATCAAAATGTATTCATTTAATATACATTATAATGGCTCAGAAAGACTTAATTTAAAAAAAGGGAATAAATAAAACTAAAATAACATTACAGGCCAAGATACACAGTCCTGTACAGACAACAAGGGAAGAACAAACCATCTAAGGAAAAAAAAGTGAAAAGGCTATACATAAGAGAGGCTGGACAGCTAGGTCAGGGCTCTTGATGTGAGACTGACTTTGAATAGGTTTCTTCTGGATACTTCTTAAAAGCTGTCCCCTCCCCCAGAGCACTCCAAAACATGTGTTCAAAGAACTATCAATGTCAGATTCTCCTAGCAGGCTCTGGATAGAGAGAATATTGGACCTGGCATCATATAGAGCAGACCACTTATCCCAGTCAGGTGTAACTGTTGCAGTGGTAGCAGATCTGAAGAACTTCACTGTGGGTGTATTAAAAGGGTTGCCACTGGAGAACTCCAGTGAGTTTGATCCCTCAGGTTTTTATACTCTGACAGCTACTCCATGCATGGCCTCTATCTACTTGAAAAGGTTGACTGACTCAGGAAGACAAAAATTATCTTGTCACCAGATATCATGCAAGCCATCAGCTCTTGTTGTAGCCTCTTGCCCATGATGCCAGTAGACTTAGCTGCTCAGTGGATAGTGGTAATATATGGGTGTCATCTGGGAAAGGCCACCTTGATGGCTCTGGTGGGTAGACTGAAATGTGGGGAAGATCTCTGCAACTCTGTTTAGTTCTGTAGAAAACTTTCCAAGTACTTTAAACCTAGGCTAGAACAATGGACCTTCACTACACCAGGAATAACAAATAAAGGAGACTTCCAGGCAGAAAGAGTAACATGGACAATTATAGGATGATGTGGAGGTGCAGACTCTGGAAAGAGAAGGCAGGGCTTTGTGAAGGCTGTATTAAGCTATTCTCATGATTTGAACTTGATTCTGCAGGTAATAAGGACAGCCAGCTTTGGGAAGCAGGATCAGACAACATCATTCATCATCAAAGAAATGTACATTGAAACCACAATAACCTACCAAGTCATACTTGTTAGAATGACAGTGACCAAAAAAAAGAAAGGAAACAACTGCGGTGAGGATGTGGTGGAAAGGATATTTACATACTGTAGCTGGGAATGTAAGCAAGGGAAGCCATTGTGGAAAACAAGATAGAAATTCCTCATGATATTAAAGACAATCATCCTATGGTCCAGCAATTCTATTATCAGTTACATATACAAATGTGAAATCAATAAATCAAGAGACAAATATAAGCATGTGTTCATTGATCTGTTGTTCAATATATCTGTGATTATGGAATCAGCCTGAAAGGCCATCAGCAGAGAAGTGCCTAAAGGAAATGTAGTGTACATTCTCAATTGAGTACTATTTAGCCTTAATAAAGAAGCAAGTCCTGTCGTTTATGACATGGATACATTTGGAAAACATATGTTAATTGAAATAAGCCATGCATGATCTTATTGTCAGAGAAGTTGACTTCCTAGACAAGGTTAAATGGTAGCTATCAGAGGCTTGGGAATGGAGAGTTGAGAGATATTGGCAAAAGGATATTTTGATAAGAGATAAATAACTTTATAACTGTTGTACAGTAGGTTTGCTATAACTATTGCACATGAGAAAATAGGTAAGGGATTTAAGTGCTTTTTCCATGAAAAGTAAGTATGTCAATTAATGTGTTTGTTATATTGCTTGATGTAGCCAGTAGTCATTGCAAACATATGTAAAACATTCAGTATGTGTCATTAAAATACAATAATTTCCTGAGAATTATAAACAAGTACAAGAAAGAACATGAAGGCTAAATATGATCATGTCCAACTCTTAGAGATCCACAACAATGTAACACAATGGCTGGGAGATTTTATTCTGTTTGAGACTGCGGTCTGGTACCAAGAGTAGGAGAAGGTGATCATGGTGGACATGGGAAGAGACTGCAGGTGACTTGAAACTGTGAGCTTCCTACTGGGAACCAAGACAAGTGTAGGCTGAGGACGAATCCTGAGCATATGTAGAGTTAGTGACGTCAGCTGACAACCCTCCCACCCTGCCACCTGACACACCCACTCTCTCCTGCTTACTCTTCAGAACTTGGGGCTTTGTGGTAAATTCTTCAGAGAGTCTTTTCATACTTGTAGTTCAATAGCTTTTTGATTTCTGGGGTTGCAAAATTAAGCAAATTCAGTACAGCCCCTACAGAGCTACTGAATTGTAGAAGCTGAGATTTACAAGAAAGCAATTGATTGTGCCCTGTCTCTGAAAATTTTTCATTTGCTTCTGTGACAGTTCTTGCTATGGTTTCAGATCAAAGGGGAGTATACATTTATTTATTTTTTAAGCTATTTTCATATGTAGAAAACATGACTGGTGATTTATGGAGACAAATCATCTGTCTTGGTACTAACAGGGTTTTGATCTTCTTCTAGTCATTTATTTTTAACCTCCACATACCCACTGCTCACTGATATAAACACTCATTTCTGAAGCCAGTAACCTGCCTACGGAGGAATACTGGATCAGCCAGTAACTCATTTTTAATTAGACTTTTCTCATTCTATTTGGCTTCTGAAGGTAACATTCTTTTGAAGCTTCACAGGCTTAGGTAACTAAATAGAAATAGGAGGATGGAATCTTAACTAGATGTAGGCCAGGGCTAGTATCTCTATGTGTCTTCCTCACCCATAGGAAGCTGAGGACCTAGTGTTGTCCACAAAGACTCCCATCAGATCTTGGCGCACTCTAGAAGAAAATTTGCTGAGCACAACTGTTTTAGAAGACACTCTCTGCACTGAATG